>NW_011500060.1:102841-108801 GCF_000495115.2 Populus euphratica
TTTCCCTGCAAACATTAGTTATACCAATTACCCAACAGTACTTGGCACCATGCGAACTGAATTGTCCATGATTAATGTTGCGCACTCACATTTGTTATTTTTTCATAAATATTTGTCAAGCTCGTCCAACATTTATAGATATCAAAGCTTATTTGCAACATTTACACAGTATAAGAAGTGATATTCGTACTTTTTTGAATTCGCGTATAGCTAGATATACTCTGAGAGGATTGTTGATCTAACTAAAAGAGTATCTCTTTCTTCCTCTGCTATTAATAAGAAATAAATTTTCGCTCGCTAATGATAACTAAAACTGTTAGGATTGCCACAGATTAACACATGCAAATTATTTATATAAGAGAATGCACAAGTTGGGGAGTAAAGCATCATCTACAAGAACTCAATTTTTAGGAATAGCACATGCTTGCCACGTGGATAGCTTATAATATGCCACGTATCAGTAAGAAATGAGCTTCCACCAGGCTTTAGAGGCGGAAGTGACAGGTGGCATGAGACGTGTAACTCCAGTGGCATCGTTGGGGGTGATACTTGTAGCCAATGCAGACAACCACTTGTTAATAGCATTGTACATGCAATGACGGGGAACAGGGAAAAACTGCATACGTTACCAAATGCACACGTGACAAGAGAAGAGAAATTACTGCCAATACGCCACCCTGGGGTCATGTCTGCCAGTGAGGAAAAAATGAAAAATATTCCTGCCTACTTTCACTCACACAGATGTTAATTCTCATAAATGAAACTGTGGGGATGGTGTTTCCTGCTGGCTAAATTTTGTTTCAGATACTATAAACTATCATGTTAATTATTGCTGTGATGCAAACTTCGAGCTGCGGGACATGAAATACCTAATACAGTGTGTGCTTGCATGCCGTTTTTTCCTTTTCTTTTAATTTTCTGCCAAGCATTTGCTTAACAGTAAAGAAAAACAAAGAAGTGGAAGTTTTGGCAGTGAAGAGGCATGACTAGCTATGGAAGCAGGGGAGACACAGTAGGTTTTGTCATTGCTGCTTCTACTGAATACCTAACATTCATGGCCATTGATTTTCTAGCTAGCAATAATTCTTGCAATGATATAAGAACTTTTGGCTTTGTACGAATACGATGATCTTCTTTCTACTAATTAAAAAACAAAAATACAATAAATTTCTTCTTGAGATTAATTTGTAACATGAACAACAACAAAGAAAAATGTAGAAAATAAGGTCAAAGATTTTGCGTGCATGCAACTTGTATATGGTCATGAAAAGAGATGTCTAAGTTTTTCTTTCTTATCTTGAATAAGTTAAACTAGAGAAAATTAAAGAGATCATAAAAGGATCGAAATTAGTTTGTAAAGAACAAGTGATTTTTTCAGGGGGGGGGGAAAACAGAGAGAGTGAGAGAGAGGTAAGGTTTCATATATTTTCACCTCGAGTAGGGTTTGTGCCCCCAGGAATGTCCGCAACGATCCTACAATAAGCAAAACGTTAAGTTTTATGTTTTTTCTTAACTATAAATCTAGATCACAAGAATCATCCAACGTGTTTTTTCTTCTTCTTTTTTCCTGCACAAGTACATACCAATGAACCCACTCTCGCATTCTGGGTTCACTAGGGCTGGGTGCATCAGGATCAGTCATCACCTGCATGAACCATATCATCAACTTGTTAGATATATGTACAATCATCTGCAGGAATCGAACACAGCATCCCAGCAGATCGACATGCGCAAACAAAGAGAAAAATAGCACAGTACATATTATTTTAGCATAAAAGAGACTTGCATGCAAGAACATAAAAAACACATAACCAGCTAAAAATCTAACCAGAGTGTACAGCTCGTCAGAGTGGCCAGAAATGGTCACTTTGGGAGGGTCCACAGATAAAGAAGGCTTAATATCACACCCATTGCTAACATGCTTTGATCCATAATAAACAGACATGTTTACAGCAGGGACAAACATATCAACCACATCGCCAATAACACGACCAACAACAAGAGGATCAACAGAGGCAGCCATGGAAAACAAAAGCAATAGAAGAGTAAGAACAAGAGGAGAGAAACCCCTCTTAAGATGGTTTGCTGTGTGACTCGGAGAGTTTCCAGTGCCTAGCTTATATAGAAGCGTAAAAGGTGAGTTGGCCTCGTGGATTAGTGTGACATACTAGCCATGCATAGGGCAACATAAAGTTAATAGAAGCAGAGACTGCCACATGGACAGCAGCCCTCTGAAACAAAACCACTACCGTTTTTGTTTCTTTGTCTAACAAGTGGTTTAATCACCGCCGTTGAATTGTGTTGCCGCCTTACAAATGTACATCAGCAAGCGAAAAGGCATCACTCTGTTGAGAAGCGGGATAAAACAGTGGTTTTGGGGTTAGGTACAGTCTGGTAAAAGTGGACCTGAAAGCACTACAGCATTGCCTCCTTTCAGTTTTTGAACCTTTATCGGGCATTCAGTGACCAATGGTTGCTTGACAGCAAATGAAATGCCAGAGTGACAATGACATGTTTGATGGTTTTAAGTAAAATTGGGAAAGAGATAAAATTATCCCGTTACCTTGGTTAATTTCGCAGTGAAAAACAACACAACTTGAAACGCCCTGTTATCATACCGAATTCTGTCGTTTTATATTTTCCTATTTTGTCACATTCATTAAATTTATACTATTATATTCAAAATGGATCTGGTTTTATTATATAATAAAAATTACTGCATTTTAACTACTTGTTGGGTTTGCTAAAATTACAAAATGATAAATTGGGCTGCTAAGCTTTAAAAACGTATGTGTTAACATAAACGTTATTATTATGAATAATTGATTTAATAAAACTTGCACTATGTGATTAATTCGGTCCAACGGACTAGACTCGATTAACTATACACTATTTAAATTTAAGCATAAAAATAAGGAATATTTTTGTAACAATTTATGCATCAATAAAGATTGAGTTTTTTTTTATTTGAAAGATTTATTTTTGTATTAATTCGGTGAACTTATAAAAATAAATTATTTTACATACACCACTAAAAAATTGTTAAATAAAAATGAAATTACCCACAAAATATTATCCATTAATAATGTCGGATTATGATAATAACAGGATATCTTGTTGGTAATTAATGATGAAATCACTAATAAAATAAAATAAAAATATTATAATGTAATTTTATCATTAAGATTATGTAAGTACAAATTGATTGATAATATTTTTCATTTTAAAATTATATTGAAAATCTCATCGATAAATTTAAAAGTATTATAATTGACATCAATTCTATTTTTTTCTTTTTTTTTTCTTTTTCTTTCTCTTAAACTTCAAATCCACACAACAGCCTCTCCCACCTATTTTGCCATAAATCTAGGCCTCATTATCACAAAATCACAAATTCAGCTACTTAACACTCAATATTCTGTAATGTACGATCATTGTCATACAATTTATTTCTAAATATTTCCTACTTCAAGTAAGCAAACCAACTCCTTCGTGTTTTAAGATAATGTATTAATATTTTGTTTTAGTATTTGTAGTGTAGATTGCTTATATATTTAAGTATTTTATAACCTTTTCATATAGAATTAAAGTTTGATTTATATGTTATTGCTTGTTTGTAATTTGGGAAATTTGAAATTATTTTTAATTTGATAAACTTAGTTTTTTATTTTTATTTTTGGATTTAGGTGTGTTATACTAAAAGAAATTATTGGTATTTATTAAGTAGTAATTATATTTTATCAATTTTATTGTTATATTGTAAATTTTAAGGAAATTATTTTTAAGTGGAATTGATAACAATTAAATGTTATTAATATAGATTGAATATGTTTGAATTGAACAAATGATAGATAATTAGTTGGGCACCATTTAGTTGTTTTTAATTTGATCCATTCATTTATTTAATATTTTAACACATCATTACATTTTTAAAAATAATAATTGGTTATTAGATTGTGAATTTATTTTTAATTATCAAAGTTGAATTTTGAATTGATTGTTATATTATTAAAAAAAAATATTGATATCATTATTCTATATTGGTTTCTAAGTAAAGGTTGGTCATTCTTGCATGTATTGAGATTCACCAAAAAAATTGTGTAGGAAAAATAATATAAAAGGGTTAAGAGTTTTATTAATTTTGCACTTTAAAATTCAAAGAATATTAGTGTAGGAGAAATTGATGTCCATATATAAAGTGTAAAAAAAAAATATTCCACCACTCAAACATTATAATGATGCACCTTCTAATAAAACTAGTTCATTGAAAAATATTTGTGTTGATTTAAATACAGAGAACCCTATATTCCTTATAAGAGAATTAGAAAAGAGTATTGGTTCAACATCTAGTTCTAGCAACATACATAAAGTCATAGATAATAATATTAATCATTATTTGAGTATGATGATGGATGTAATGAAAATAACCATGGTTATTTAAGTGAAGATTCATTTGTAAATGAAGAATCAAATATAAATGCAATTAGGTTTTTTAAACTTCACCCTCAATACATGAAATCCACCCTTATTAAAGGGGGTGGAAAATGGATATTTTTTTTTTATCAAGAACAAATCTTGACCCTTGATTTAACCCAGAAAAAACTCAACTTTGGCTCAAAGTAGTCATCATGAATTATTAAATTTTGACATTTAAAGGCTGCATGAGTTGGTTTTTTTTTTTTGCCAGCACCACGACCATTGTAGTGTTAATTAGCTTGAAAGAACCATACTTAGGGTATGGTTAAATATTAGGCCATCATGGTAGTGCATGTTTTGTCAAGTTTGGTGAAGAGATGAAGCATTAAATACCGCTGAAAAGTAGCTACCCGTGTAGCTTTTTTTTATGAAAAGAAAGAAGAAAACAAACACTAATCTAACGACATGTCGTTTAGTTTTTCCTATATTTTGGGTACTGTTTGGTCAAAACAAATTGTTTTATTTATATGAAATGACATCGTTTTAGCTTTTACTATTTTAATTTAGGGATTTAACTAAAAATTAATTTAGTCCCTAAACTTTTGATTTCTTTTAATTGCACCCTTAATTGACCCAAAATTTTTAATTTTATACAATTTTGCCATTGCCAAACTTCAACATTAACCCTGAATTTTAGCGTCTTTTCATTATGGTCTTTGATGTCAAATTTATACAAATTGACCATTCATTAACCATTAAACTTTCAAATCTCTTCAATTTCACCCTTAATTTCAATCAATTAAATCTCTAGAGTTTGACGACTTTTTCAAAAAACATCATTGGCTGTAAATTTCTTCAATTTAGCTCTCAATTGACCCTAAACTTTTAATTTTCTTACAATTTTACCCTTGATTTGAACTAAATGACTTTATAAAAATTATATTTGGTCCTCTAAAATTTTAATTTTCTCAATTAGGCCTAAATCGAGCTCGCAAACTTAATTATTTTTACCAATTATGTACCTAATAAAATTAATTTGACTTATTTAAAAAATAATCAAGTCTTTGCACTTAATTAAATACTTTAATTTGACCCAAATTAACTCTTAAACATAATTAAACTTTAATATGATCCATGATTAAATGAAATTGGCCTATTAAAAATATAATTACGTATCTAGACTAAATTTTTATTCAAATTCATCCAATAATTATTTAATTTGACATTACATCCACATTGTCTCTTCAGTTTTAGGTGCAATGGGATATGATTAAGCTTCTAATTTCATCCAAAATTATAGCTTGATTTTTCTGTATATTTTAAATCCTTCTAGCTTGTTTTTGCCAAAATATCAATATTCTTACTATTATTATTTGTTATTTATTTTAAAAGGAAAAAAAGGATAAATTTTGGGGAATAACCCAAAAATGGGTTATAAGAGAAGTCAATAAAAGAGATAGACTTAGCAACATCAGGGATGTTTTTGTATTTGTCAAACAAACCAAATAAATGTATTACACATACACTCTTTCTTTTAGAAATGA
>NW_011500060.1:108861-116873 GCF_000495115.2 Populus euphratica
AGAAATGATTGTAATAGAGTTGATTGGCTATTCCTTATGAAAACCAAACCTAGTAGTCACGTTTATGTTATTAAATATGGTAATGATGAAGTAACTAAGAGAGAAGATCAATGAGATGAATTAATTAATTAATATCGAATTGTTTCATCTACTAAGTTAGAAGAAGATTTAAATTTTCATGTTACAAAGAATACTTATATTTATGTTGATCTTGATAAGTTAAATGATACATTAAGTGTAAAAGAAAAAAAAAAGTTGATAAAGATGAAGGGATTAAACAACTTCAGTTCAACAAAAAAAATAATGGACATGAAGATGATAAAATAAAAATGATGAGGTTTCTAATTAATCAGTGGATCTAATTGATATTAGATGTTGTAAAACATCATTATGCAATTAACATATTTATTGTCATTGTATAATGCATTCTACTTTATATATTTATAAGTGTTTATTATTATGATTGCGGTTTTAATGAGTTGTTGTTGAATAAATTATGAATGCATCCATTATTGCTTTTTAATTTGGTTCGATAGGGGTTACATCCAATTTATAAGAAAATAAATTATAATAAATATATTGATGAAATCACCGATAGAATTAAAATAATTAATAAATTATTAACTAACTTTCAGTGAATCTGTCACCAATATAACTTCACCGATGGATAATAAATTCATTGTGAGTTACAAAGAGTTTGGGGAAGAATTCAGGAATGTCAACCATTAGATGGATTATTTGACAAAAATAAGTTTGTCGATGATATAGTATACACTGAAAAATAATAACATTGTCAAAGAATTGCAAAGAGTTTGGGAAAGAATTCAAGAATTTTTTTCCTCCAATAGATTTACAGACGAGTAATAAAATCATCAAAGAATTACAAGGAAGAATTCAAGGATTTTAATTTATTGATGGATTTACATATAAAACCTAAAATCATTAGAGAATTATAAAGAAGAATTCAAGAATTTAAGTTCTCCAAAGGCTTTGTCGATGAAATATAAAATCATCAAAGAATTACAAACAAGTTTGGAGAAGAATTTAGGTGGTGGATTCACCAATAAATATACCAACAAATAAAAAATCATCGATGAATTTAGGTGTTTTCAAAAGATTTTAAATTTTTTTGAAATGACTAATGGATTCATCAATGATTTTAAATTTTATTATTGGTGATTCCATTAATGATGTGCTAAGGTTGTTATTGGTCGATGGACTCACTAAATGAATTTTAAACCTAGATAAAGGCAATCCTACCCTTTCCTTTTTTTCCTTTCAATTGATAACTTGAGTCCCTATCTATTCTCTCTTACCCCAAACATCACTCACATTCTTTCCCTCTACATCATTGACACTTTCTCTCTTCTCTAGAAGGCACTCCTTTTCCTTTATGTTTGATTTCTTTTCACCTATCGATCTCTACTATCACTACCAGAAATTTGCTAAATAGCAACGGATTTACCGACAGAATATTTCTGTCGGTAATTTGAGGTCAAAATTACTGACGGCCAATATTCCGTTGGTAATTCAGTCGGTAACTACCGATGAAAAATTTTTGTCGGTAGTTACCGACTGAATTACGAACGGAAACGTTTCCATTGTAAAGAAAAAAAAGGTCACTGACGTGGAGGTTTTGGCGAGTTATTTTTTCAGATGGAATCACCAACGGATTCAAAAAGACAGCCCGTATAGCGACAATTGTTTATATTGCTGACGGATTCACCGACGGATTTGAAATGGCAGATCTATACGGTGACGTGTTAATTGTTCTGTTAGAATTATCTACAGTTTCACCGATGGATTGTCCATCGGTGAAATCATCGGGAAAAGTTAAAATATGTACATGCTACCGACCCTCTCCTCCCTTATTTCTCATTCTTCTTCCTAATCCCAACTCTACCCATCTGCAAAGAAGCAGCTCCCCATCCCCCCCAAACAAAAATCTCCCTCATATCAGCACAATAAGTTATTTTTCTTGAAGTTTTGTGGTCACAACATCCGTTTAATTAAATGTTAATTTTATTGTTTTTTAGTATATGTATTTTGTTAGTAAATGTACATGTTTTATTGTTATTTCTCAAACAAACTTGTAGTATATGAATGTATAATTCCATACCTGTTATGGTTTGTTTTAGATTTTGTAAGATTGTATTTGTTTGTAAATTTTTAAAACTTTATGGAACTATCGAAGTACATGTGCTGTTTTAAAATAATTAATAGCTTACTTATTGGGTCTGTTTAAAGTTTTGTCAATGGTATTGCGGAGTGGTAAAATTTTTGTAAATTTATATATTTTAATTTATATGGGCGTTGATAAATGATAATGAATATTTAATATTTATGAGAAGTTGTGATTGGTTTATTGGATAATCTCGAGGTAAAGTAATATTTTTACAAGTTTATTTACCTAACTTAGTTAATTAATACATTATGTCATCATAATTTTATAAAGGTTCAATATAAGTCATGGATGATCATTCATGAATGTATCAAGATTCACCCCAAGGATTGCGGAGGATAGATTATTGTAACGGGGTTCAGAGTTTTATTAATTTCACAACATTTATTCCTAGAAATTTTACTGGAGGCGGTATTAGGTGTCCATGCAGGAAGTGCCAAAATAAAAGGTATCTGCATCCAGATGTTGTAATGATGCATCTTCTACACAAAAGGGTTTATGGAGAATTACCAGTGTTGGTATGCACATGAAGAAGTATATGTTAGTGAGAGGAGAATGGAAGAAACGGTGGTTGGGTCTAGTTCTAGTGCTAGCAACGAGAATGACAACACTAATCCTTACAGAAACATGGTTATGAATGTAATGAGAATGAATCAAGGTAAGGTCAGTCAATGTCCAATCGTAGAAGAAGAAACTAATGTAGATGCAGCTAGGTTTTTCGATTTGTTGAAAGTTTTTGATGAACCATTATGGGATGGCTGCACGAACCATAGTAAATTATAGGTCGTAGCACAAGTGTTCACCATCAAGTCAGAGCATGAGTTGAGTGAGGCCGGGTATGACAAGATTATTGAATGGGCAAGAAGCATTTTACTTGAAGAGAATAGGCTGAAAGAGAACTTCTATGCTGCGAAGTCCATGATGAAACCCCTCGGTTTAGGATACCAGAAAATTGACCTAACTTCTGCATGTTATACTACCTTAAAAATGCTGAGATGACTAAGTGCATGACATGTGGGCATTCCCGTTACAAACCTAGAACTAGCAAGGGAAAGACTTTAGTGGCATATAAAAAACTTAGATACTTCCCGATCACACCTAGACTGCAGAGGTTATTCATGTCATCAAAGACTACTGAGCACATGACATGCCACCAAGCACACCATGCGGTTGATGGAGTGATGGTTCATCCTTCTAATGGCGAAGCGTGGAAATGCTTTAACAGTGTTCATCCTCACTTTTCAGCTAAATCAAGGAATGTGTGTCTTAGGTTGTGTACAGACGAATTCAACCCATTTAGGTCATTTGCTGCTCTTTATTCTTGTTGGCCGGTCATACTCATAGTTTATAACTTGCCACCGAGAATGTGTATGAGGTCGGAGTTCATTTTTTTATCTACTGTCATACCCGATCCAAGAAGCCTGGGGAGGAATATAGATGTTTATCTTCGATCGTTGATTGATGAGTGCGTGCAGTTGTGGTCCTCCGGAGCTCTAACTTATGATATATTGAGGAAACAAAATTTCCTTATGAAGGCGGCTTTCATGTAGACTATCAATGATTTTCCAGCTTATGGAATGCTTTCTGTTTGGAGCACGCATGGGAAACTCGCATGTCCATACTGCATGGAAAACAACAAGGCATTCACGCTAGCAAATGGAGGTAAAACTTCTTTTTTTGACTGTCGCTATTTCTTCTTACCACTTAATCACAAGTATAGAAAGAACAGAAAAGATTTCTTTGTTGGTAGAGTTGAAAAAGATGTTGCATCCTTGCGTCTTTCTGATGAAGAATTGCATGATGTTGTCTCAGAGTAAGGTGACATTGTGTTTGGCCTTCAATCAGGTAAGTAAAAGTTTCTTGGTTTTGGTTTGACCCATAATTAGGTAAAGCAAAGTATCTTTTTGGAGCTTCCTTATTGGAAGACCAATCTACTCCGCTATAACGTTGACGTTATGCATATCGAAAAGAACATGTTTGAGAACATTTTCAACACTGTCATGGATGTGAAGGGGAAGACAAAGGACAACATCAAGGCTAGATTGGATATGGCTTTATACTATAACTGTAAAAATATAGAGTTGGTTTATGATGAGTCATGAGTCGCAAAACCAAGAGCAAGCTTCGTGTTAGAGAAAAACGCACAACTGCTAGTCTACAAATGGCTTAAGAGTCTGCATTTTCCGGATGGACATGCATCGAACATATCACGGCTGGTTAATATAGAGGACTACAGATTGTATGGAATGAAGAGTTATGACTGCCACGTGTTTATGCAAACACTCATCCCATTAGCTTTTTATGATTTGTTGCCAAAGGAAATATAGGATGCACTCACGGAGATCAGTCATTTCTTCAGAGATATATGCTTCAGCAAGTTGAATGTTGATCACATTGAGAGGTTTCAAACGAATATCATCGAGACACTATGCAAACTTGAGACATCCGGATAGGTACTTGTTTAATCTTAAGAAAAAGGTTAAGAACAAGGTGCATGTTGAGTTTCGATATGTGAGGCCTATATTATTGAGGAGATCTCAACATTTATCTCGTACTATTTCGAACCTCATCTGAGAATAAGAATCAATCGCGTTCCCCGGCATGATGATGGCGACGAAGTGCCTTCCAGTGGAAACTTGTCAATATTCTCCAATACTGGACGATCCACACCTAAAAATGTCGTAAGAGGAAGATATTTGTTGGAAATAGAGTTCAAACAAGCACACAACTATGTTCTATTTAACTGTGATGAGCTGAGACCTTTTATTCAGTAAGTTTATACTAATTAAACTTTGTTAGTAATATACTGTTAATTATATAATGTAATATCATACACTCATTATCACTTATAGGCAATATCGACAATATTTGCTCTCCAATAACTCACAGTTGACCGAATCTCAATCTTTCAATTACAAGATGAGTAGTTTGTCACGTGGTTCATAACACACGTAAGCACTATCACAAACTCATTTTAACTTACAAAATTATTGTACGTATACATGTCATTACAAGATTCTCATTCATTTACTGTTTATTGATGTACATTATATACAAGGTTTATCAAATGGGAAGGAGTGCACCTAAGTCATTGTCTTCACTAAGCCTAGGGCCTGAAAGAAAATATAAGTGTTACAACGGGTATTTTATCAATGAATATGTTTTCCATACTGAAGAATACAGGCAAGGAAGAAAGACATACAATAGCGGTGTTTATGTTAAGGGATCCACTAGTAGTGAGTTAGAAGTTGACTACTATGGTAAATTAGAAGAGGCCATCGAACTGCAATATCATAACGAGCAAAATAGAGTGTTTTTATTCAAATGTTATTGGTATGACACGACTGACAGAGGAATCAGAGTTGATCCGCACTATGGTCTGGTCAAAATCAACTCAAAAGCTAGACTCCGCAACAGAAACGATGTCTTTGTTTTCGCAAAGCAATGTCAACAAGTTTATTACACATACACCCCTTCATTTAGAAAGGATCGATCAAGAGTGGATTAGTTGTTCGTTTTAAAAACGAAACATTAGGGTCGTGTCGAGGTTGTTCATGATGAGAACAAAGACACAAGTGTGCGAGATGAAGTCTTTCAAGTTAGTGAGGTGGTTGAACCATATCGAGTTGCTCCTTCGATTGAATTGGAAGAAAATTTAAATTTTCGTGTTTTCGATGATATTCTTGTTAATGTTGACGTAGAGGAGTTGAATTTTGTTTTGAGCTCTAGCGGACAAGCAAATGTCGATGAAGAAGATGATATTCATATTAAAGATTGCGATGAAGGTGATGACAATTCAATTGATGACGATGAAGAAGAAAATTCTGACTAACTACCAAAATGAAGCCCTATGTAAAACCCTTTTTTCATGTAATTTAGATTATGGATCATATATTTTGAAACACAAAATATGTATTACTTGAAATAATTAGTTGAAATGCCATAATTACAAAATAATTACTTGAAATAATTATTGATCATATATGATATATTTTGTAATATGAAATAATTACTTGAAATGCCACCACATCACCTACGGAAACACCGACGGCATTAAGTTCGTCAACATTTCACAGAGAGTTCAAAAATAATTACTTGAAATGCCACCACATCACCGACGACATTAAGTCCGTCGGCATTTCATAAAGAGTTAAAAAATAATTACTTGAAATGCCACCACATCACCGACAGTAACATCGACGACATTAATTCCGTCAGCATTTCACAGAGAGTTTGAAAATAATTACTTAAAATGTCACCACATCACCGACGACATTAAGTCCGTCAGCATTTCATAGAGAGTTCAAAAATAATTACTTGAAATGCCACCACATCACCGACAACAACATCGATGGATTTATATCCGTCGGCACGTTGGTGGCGGATCAATTTTATCGACAAACTTACCAATGAACTGCGCGCATTTCAAAGTATTGTGCATTAAATGCATCTCTGATCGCGTCATAGTGCCGACGGATTTACCAACGGACAACGAAAAATATGGAGGGACATTAAAAAATTTGGTGCGAAATTCAAAATTTATCGATGGATTTTTAACACCTCACCGATGGAATAAATTAAAATAATAATTAATTTTGTATCTATCGGTGAATCTATCGAGAAAACTGGCATATAAGTTCCCCCGACCGCCTTTTTAGTTCATTTTTTCTTCTCCTCAGTTTTTCACCATTCTTTTCCTCTCCGTGCTGCCCTGCATTCTTCACCAATGATTTAAAGCATTTTTTGTCGTGAATCTCCATCAGTTTAAAAGGTTAGTATTTCTTTTATTTCATTTTACTTTAATAGTTTGTTTTTGCTATTTTTTTGTTATGTTTTTTGTTTTGGTGTATTTTTTGTAATGTAGATAAAGTCTATAGTTTTTTTTTTTGCATAATTCATTGCTAAAGCCTACAGTTTTTCTTTGTATTTTTTGAATATTTTTTATTGTTGTATTGGCATAATTATTGTTAGTTAATTTGTTGAATATTTATTGTTAATGTTGAATTTACCATAGAATTTACTTTAATGGTTTTTTTTTTTAATTTATTGTTTTGTTGTATTGGCATAATTATTGAATAATTTGTTGAATTGTAATTCTTAATGTTGAATTTACCTTATGATTAGTAATTGAATATGTTGGAACAATTATTAATTTTACTTTATTATTGCATGATTTGGGTTTAATTTTTTCCATTTATTTTGATTGTTATTCTAGAGTTTTTTTTAATTTATTGTTTTGTTGTATTGGTATAATTATTGAATAATTTGTTGAATTGTAATTCTTAATGTTGAATTTACCTTAGGATTAGTAATAGAATATGTTGGAATAATTATTAATTTTACTTTATTATTGCATGATTTGGGTTTAATTTTTTCCATTTATTTTGATTGTTTTTCTAGAGTTTTTTTTAATTTATTGCTTTGTTGTATTGACATAATTATTGAATAATTTGTTGAATTGTAATTTTTAATGTTGAATTTACTTAGGATTAGTAATTGAATATGTTAGAATAATTAGTATAGATTGGGTAAATTGGTTGTGGCTATTGTTAATATGTGTAGGTTTATGGATTTGGGTAGTATCCACTATAGGGGAGGTGCTATCGAATATTTTTTTAACATTTGAATTAAATTATATAATTATTTGTACAAAATTATTTAGATGCGTAGAATGAAAACCAGAGCTGGTCGCTCACGTATGGTCGCAGCTAGTTCATCTAGCAGCGATGATGATATTTTCTTAGGTGCCTCTCAAGAAGAGGCACCTACACCACCTACGCTATCAACCGATGCTGCCTCTTCCAGCGCTTCTTTACAGTGTAGAGGCGGC
>NW_011500060.1:116951-117627 GCF_000495115.2 Populus euphratica
AATCATTTCCCCCGCCAATACGAGGCACAGTGGAAGGATAACCTTTCAATGTAAGTTTGTTAAGGTTTTAGTTTTTTTTTAAAAAATTATAACGTAATTTATGAAATCATCACTATTGAATTTATTTTATTTATTTTCAGGTTCACAAACATTGAAGCCACCCGAGTAATATCATCGGCATTTAAATCATCGATGGAGATTCCATTGTTTCAATGGAGTCAGATATCCAAACATCCTGAATGGATGCCTCAAATCAATGCATGGTTTAACAGGTTTTAGGTTAGTATTAATTTATAATTTTCAGCTTATTAATATAATTATAAATAAATTATTATTTTTATTTAAACTTGTTCATTTATGCATAGTTTAAATTCTGATGGGATAATGAGCATAACACTGTTGTGAGGAGGGTGTAAGAAAATCACGCGGCAACTAGGTAAGATCGAAAATAATAGAAGATTTTTTTTAGACAAAAATTTATGTTTGAAATGTAATTTTTGGTTGCATGAAATAGGTTGCGTGATTTTTGGTATGAAGCATAAAAAAGGCAAAAAAAACTGCAAGGGATAGGGGTTTCCAAAGCTAGAATGATGTTGCGGTTTGGAGGGATTTCAAATCGATATACATCCCGGAAGATATATGGCCGCACTATATTGAGCACGTGATGTCTGAGCGG
>NW_011500060.1:117702-142628 GCF_000495115.2 Populus euphratica
GACGCTCACAGTTCGGTGCTGGCAATCGGAATCTGCCAATTCATGGCGGGGTGACAACGCACACTGGCGGCTCCGTTCCGTTTCCTGCACATGCGAAACGGATGGTAAGATTAATTTAAATGAAATATATTGTTAAATTCTGTTATTGTTAATGTATCTTTTTTCATTATTGGCTGTGTCTCTTGGATGTGAGCCGAGCCCGATGGAGCTGTTTGTGGAGACACACATGCGGAGTGAAGACCGCCAAAAGGGGGTGCAACAGTTTGTTGATAACCGTGCTCAATATTTCATGGTATGTTTGTTCAACCATTTTATTTTGTAAGTTATTACGTTTATTGAATTAAATGTGATGATTACTTCTTTTTTTTTTTTTCAGGAGACCTATAATAATCGGTTGAGGGAGAGATACGGGGACGATATTTTGAACCATTCAGAATTCGATTCGGATTTGTGGATGGAGGTTGGCTCGTGAGGTGGTCCCGATAAAAATCGGGTTTACGGGCTCTCCAACACTACGTCCAACAACTTGCGGTTGACCCGTAGTGTTTCAAGCGTTGGGAGCTCCCAATCAATATTGAGTTCCCAATCTAAAGAGTTCGAGGCCTTCCAGCAACACACAGCTCAGCTCACCGAGAAATATGACCACCTATCAGCGGAGTACGCGCAATTTAAAGTGTCTCATGCACAACAAAGAGCGGAGTCTGAGCAAATCAAAGCGTCTCAAGCACAAAAAAAAGTAGAGTATGAACAACAAAAAGCAGTTTATGAACAGCTTCACGAAATGGTTATGAACATGGCAAATAGTGGAACATGTGCGTCTAATCCTTTTTTGTCGTATAACCACCAGCCTCCACCAGGATCTCCTCCTCCTCCTCCAGCTCCACCTTTATATTAATTTGTAATAAACATTATTTACCTTTAAAACTTCATTTAATATTTTTTTTTGAAACATATTCAGTTTGTAATGGATATTATTTAACTTTGTTTTTTTATTTAATATAAATTTTATTTGCATAATTGGTTTGTATTACAATTAATTTATATAGTTTTATATTATATATCCTAAATAATTTTTTAAAAACAAATTTAGAAAAAAACAATTACCAAGGATTTTACCGACGAATTCATTCAGTCGGTATTTTAAACATTCACCGACCGACTTACCGACGGAATTACTTCGTCGGCATTTAACAGTAGCTACCACACTTACTGACGAATTTACAAACGGATATATTCGGTCGGTATTTCATACACTCACCAATAGCTTTACTGATGGTTAGCGTTGTCGGTAAATTACGATATCACCGACAGAATACAAATCCATCGGTACATTTCAAGCGGGAATCTTTTTTTTTTTCCGTGCAAATTCTGTCTGTAAAACCATTGGCAAATGATTTTTTTGTTTTGCCGACCGATATAGCGATGGAATGTTGAATCATCGACGAAAGGAAACCCAACAGACATAATCCGTCGGTGATGATGTCGGTAAAAAAATCACCGATGAACTTCTAATCACGCACCGCGGAATTTATCCGTCGGTAAAATTGTGAAATATTGTAGTGTATTTACATGTTATGCATATGTCCTTCATTTTTTCATCTTTTTTCCCTTTTACATTTTCTATTATTTTTTATTCTTCATTCTTCAATTATAATCCTGTTTTCTCACTTATTTGTGTTTAAAATTAGAAAATCCCCAATTTGAGGGAAGTTAAGGTTTATGCAAATCTTGAATTTCATTTGAATTTATGATATGAAGATACTATTGAAAGATTTTTTTTTTATAAGTACTACTATCATTTATTCCTCCTCAAATTAATTTATCTTTGGGTTTTAATTTATTTTTTCCTGACGTGAATAAATTATTAAAAAGACAATGTGTCATGTAATGATGATTTTGCATTTAGGTTTCTTATCTGAATTTACACTATACATTGGCAAACAATAGAATTAGGAATACATCATTTGATTATGGATTTGCATTTAGTTTTTTTTTTTTTTGATTTGTAGATATAATTTTAATTTTTAACTAATTTAGTTAGTTGAATAAAATGATTTGGAGAGTGATTTGTAAGGTGATTTTGATGGAAAGTTGTCACTAAGGGAAGAATTAGGTGATTTGGGACCATTAGTGAAAATAATATTAGGAGTAATTTGTTTTTGAATTTTGTAATTGATTTTTATAATTAAATTAATAATATTAAATATGTTCTTTACGTTATTTTTTTGGTTTAATTTTATTTAATATCAAATTTTTTTTATAGTATTAAAAAAAACAAATTGGTATGTCATTAATAAAAACACTGACAAACATAAAAACTCTATTAATTATTTTGTTGATATAATATGTTAATTTTTCTCATAGAACTACAGAGAGATACTAACTATTTAGATAGAGGCCTATGGAATCATTGATATAAAATGGTTATTGGAGATTTTGTTGGTTATTTATTGAAAATACATGATATATTATTGATGATTTTTTTATTGATAATTTGTCAATAATATTTATTGATCGATAAACTAACAAAAAATAATCTTTGTATTTTTATCACTAATAATAAATTTTTTTCAGCCTATCTTTTGGTATTTAAGTCAAAGATTAAATTATTGAAAAATATGAAATCACAAACACAACATAGCTGACAAAATAGTTACTTTAATAAATCAATCAATGTTATTTTCACTGATAAAAACACAACTTTCACACCAACTAAATATTTCGATAGTGTAATTCAATTTTCTAGTGGTTATACTAATGAATTTTAAGATTTGAAATATGAAAATTAAGTGCTGAATCTCCTTGACTTCTATGTCAACATAATATGTTTGGTTTGATATAATTCAGCTATGCTAATATGTAGCATATTTTTATTTTATTTTATTAACTTAAAAAAACAGGAAAATTTTAAATAGTTAAGAGTAAACGGATAGAAAAGAAAAAAAAAGAAATAAACAGTAGATATTCTGAAATTCAAAGCCTCAATGGTAGTAATATAGTAGGAGTAATTTTGGTTTTATAGACGCATCAGTGACAAGTTCAAGATTAGCAAGATACAATACTTAAGTTGATAACAAAAACAAATTAGATTATTGTTTGAAAATTGTGCATTTCAGTTCAAACTTAAATATATTTTTTAATAATATTGCATTTAGTTTTATGTCTCCCCTAAAGAAAAGCCTCTAGCTAGCTCTACAACTCCATTTAAAGTCATAAAATGGGGTAAATTATTTTAATTAAAAAATCTAGGTCTTTAAATAATTGTAAACTATTATAATTTTATCATGCACTTAGAGGGACCAACCCAAAATTTGAAGATTGCTAAAAAAAAAAATTAAAAAAATCTATGATATTTATATGCATGACAGAAACTCCTTTTTATATTTTTAAAATCACCCCTCAATAAAGACATTTTCTGTACAAAATTTTGAGCTGACATCCTCTTTCTCTTTAGATATAATATCATAAAATTAATTAGATATTAAGTCAGTGACTAGAAAAAGGAGAGAAAAGAAAAGAAAAGAAAAAAATATTTTTCATATCTTAAAAAACTTCAATGCATTTCCTGCAATTGCGATCTAATTAGCCTATGAGTATCCCTTTTAAAATCTTCTTCTCTATTTCAGCATATGCATATTATTTTATTGAAGAGAACAGATTATTTTGCATAATTTCTGCTACAGTTAGCTCATATTGCCGCCTCATTTGAAATTAATAATATTAGGCTGTAGCTGGGGACAAATCGCTTTGACCGTTTCATTTTCTAATCATGCTTTGAAATTCGATCTTTGTTTTTTCAAACTTGTTCTAAGAAAAATAATAATAATAAATAAATATCTAGATGTTATTTGCCGGCTCTTTCCTTCCTTCTTTCTCTTCCCTTTAGGTTGAGATTGGACATCGATACTGTTATAAGATTGATGGACCAGGATTTAATCGATGGTAAAAGGCATGGTTATCCAATGTAATCCAGGGATTGATCGGAGAATCAGATAATGGATTATATATATCAATTTAAGTTAATTTGAAAATTTATAAAAAAAATATTTAAAATTTTAATATTATATATAAAAAGGTTAAAAAGCAATTCATATGAATATAATCTATACATATTACAAATAATAAAATTTAAAAGAATATTTCAAAAAGTTTTTTATTCCATGTTAAAAAAATATAATTTTTTTTTAACATAAAACATATATACTAAAGGAATTCAAATCCTACATTAAAAAAATAATTTTTTTCTTGTGAATATATACACTAAAAGGTTTAAAATCTTTCAAATCTCATATTAAAAAGATTTTACATGTTTTTAAGTTAAAGTATTTAAACCAAAATTTTTTTATCTTATATTAAAAAACATATTTTTTTTCTTATGAACATAAAGTATATAGACTAAAAGGTTTCAAATTTCACATTGAACAGATAATTTTTTTCTTATGAACATAAAGAATATAAACTAAAGAGTTTCAAATCTTTCAAATTTCACATTGAAAAGATATTATATTATTATTTTAAGTTGAAGTATTTAAACAAAAATAATTTTTATCTCATATTGAAAATATAGAATTTTTTTCTTGTGAACATAGAGTATATATATTAAAAGATTTCAAATCTCATATTGAAAATATAATTTTTTTTTCTTATAAATACACACATACACTAAAAGATTTTAAATTCCACATTGAAAAAATAAAATGTTTTTCTAGTATTTATATAGTGAAATTAGAAAAGGGTAAATAACTATCTAAAAAAATATAAAAAAAAAAGTTTAGGAGAAAAACCACATTTGAAAACAAAAAAAAAATCTCACCCGGGTTGATTTGAATCGTCTAGGTTTGGTCGGGTTTTTTCACCGGCCGATCTTTTACTTTTCTAGACCGATCCAACCACCAGGTTGATCCATTATACCAATCAGTATAATAACTAGAGTGAAAGGTGAAGGCAAGGTGTGTGGGCAGAGTCCATGCTTATGTGTTGTAAGTAGCATGGGGTATTTGAATGTTGTTATTGCATATGACAATTTTACTTCATCTTGATACACACCGAATCAAATCCATATGAATATATAAAAAATGTCTTTTACTTGCTTGGATTCAAGGTAATACTCAAAGTCAAAAAAATCAAATTTAAATAGGATATAGATTTTATCTTGCCTGACTTGAAACCTTATCCGAACCCAACTTAAACAAGTTTGAAAAAATTATATTTTTACTGAGCATGTATAAATTAAAAATTTGTTTCCCCTTTTACCATCTTTCCTCTCTAGCCTCTTCATTTGTCTTCAATATTCTTCTTCTTCTTTTTTCCACTTCACTTCTTCGCTTCATCTTTTTAACTCATCCTTTAATGATTCTTAAGCTGAAGGGTTGGAATCTTGCTAGAGATCATGGATCCCTTTATTGTGTTCTTTAGGAATTATTTAGGTTATTAGTTATAAAAAATAATATTAAAATGTAGTTGTAAATTGCAATTGTTTTTTAAAGTGTTTTTTATTTAATAAAATATTAAAGTAATATTTTAAAAAAATTATTTTTGATATCAGCACATCAAAATAATCAAAAATAAAAAAATATTAATTTAAAATAAAAAAATAAAAAAAATTTAAACTTATTTTTTAAAACATGAAAATAATTTTTTTTTTTTTAAGATAAGTTGATAGACAAAAAGAAGAAAGATGGTCACTCGATGGCTAAGTGTGCTGAAGGAGTTGAAAAAGAAAGGGCGGAGTTTGATCTTTTGAAAGATGTTGATGTATTTAAAAGAGCTAAGAATTTGAGAGTTGAAAAAATCGTTGTAAGGATATGGTCTGCAAGAGGTAATCTTTATATGTTTTTTTAGTGTCTTGTCATTTTCTGGGGATGAGATAAAAATTTTAGTGTAATTTTACTCTCTTTTTTCCAGCATGCCTTGTCTTTGTTATTCTGAGTACGAGTGAAACAAAATAAAAAACTAATTCAATTGAATTGTTTTTTTTTTTGAAAAACCAAATTATGAAAAAAGATAATTAAACTAATTAACAAAATAAAAATAAAAAAAATTAAACTGAAAAAAAAAACCAAACCAAAACCAAGCTAATTAAAAAAATTTAAAAAACCTCAAAAAACAATATAATTTTTAGTTTTTAATATAAAATAACTGAATCAAATCATATCAAAACCAAATCAAATAGAACCAAAACCAGTCAGTAGGGTTTTAGTTCTTAATATAAAATAATTGAACCATTAATTTGAACCAGTTTCAATTTAGTTTTGGAGTTTTTTTTATTTTATAAAATTTTTATTTGGTTATTTTTATAAATAAAAACCGAGTGAAATAAAAAATAATCACCCTAATTCTAAGGTTGAAATGAGTTATTTTGTGTGATTGATTAGACTATATTCAAAATGTGATTTTGAATTTTATTGGATATATTTTGATTTTTCATTATACAAGATTCTTTATTTTTATTCATCATTGAATTTACAGAAAATTTTTTAATTTGGAATGCAAATAGATATCATTTAGACACTCGAAAAAAGATTAGGTCAGGTTAAGAAAGCATTTTAAGTTTGACTATGGATATGCAAAACCCTATAAACTGATATACTCATTAATTTCCATCCCTAGTTGTCATGTTAGCCTTTGGTTTTGTTGTCAATGGGTTAAGAACTCGGGTTTTTCACTCTTTCTGCTTATGCAATGGCTTTACACATGCACTAGATCATTTTGTTTCTCCCTCGTTGAGTGTAGTAATTATAATTTTATCTGTGAATTAAACTTGAATAATATCAATTTATCTCGACTCATAAAAAAATCAAACTTAATACTCATTCCAATGTTCTTTCAACTTTATTATTAATGGAACCTCAATAAGCTAGTTCAATATTTGAACACAATTCAAATGGGCAATAATTAGTTTGAAAACAAACAAAAGTTTCTACCCATGTTGCTCAAGTTTCTACATCAATTTATTTATATTTTATTTTTATCCAATGTTACCTCCATCCAAATTCTTTTTTTTTTTCCAAAAAAATAGCAAATTGTCAAATTTGACTATGTTAAAAATAATTAAATTAATAGGAATAAAGAGGAATTCATCAAACCTGATAATTTGGGAGGAAGGTAACATAAGATGCTCAGACAATTCTAGAAATTAATCAGATTTGACAAATTAAGTTCCTAAAATTCATCGATTTTTAAATTGAAATTAATTGCTCAAAAGCTTCGGCATGAACTTCAATTTTGCATTCCATCCATATAGCTAACAATTGATTTGTAATTGTAAGAATCAATTTAAGAATTTTTTATCAACATTTAATATTAAATAAAGAAAGACTTTAATTTCTCCTTACATAGTTTAAAATCTATTGCAAAATTAAGTAGGATGACTCGTATAATCTTTTATACAATAAAAATAAAAATAATTGTGTAGCTGCAAAAAATGATATACAATACATTAGTTTGAGACTCTACTTAACATTGAATAGATAACAAGAAAGATGAATTCTTAGCAAACTCCAATTATTCCGAATTACAAGTTTAAAAATAAAATATTAGGTTTTGTTCAATATAAGAACACTAAGAGACGTTGACCTCTGTAATTAATTTGAAATATCAATAATAAAACTCCACATAATTAAAAGAAAAATTTAATTGTTTAACTAATCATGTGTAAAATACTGCCCATCAAAGGTTACTTTTAAGTTGGATATATATTAAAGGATCATAGATAATGACAAATTAACAATAATATATTAAAAAAAGATTCATTAACATCTTTGTTTAGACACTTAACCCTAGCCTGCCTAAGAAAATACCAAGTGGATTTAAAACTCTAATCAATATATATATATACACACACACACACAAAATCCTTGAGACAGAGGTTTATGTATAATAAATTTATAGATTTTTGTGGAAAATCAAATTCAAAGAATTAATTCTTAAATAACAAAAGAAATTATTCATGGCCATTTGCTATTTATCAGTGATTAAAACAAGAGATGAGGACATATTATCCAGCAGGCGATTATTACGAAGAAAATATCCACAGCATCCTGCAGAGATTCACGAAGAAATGATGCACTTGAAACTTATAATCCATCAATGAAAAATTAATAAACACTATCAATTTCACCTAACTAACACAAACATGAAAGAATTCTTTGTTTCTGGCTGAAGACGAGAAGAAAACAATGATAATTGCTTGGGAGAATACGCAGATGAGATGCATGAAATTGTAGAAAGTTAAAACAAAACACATTTAAACTAACAAACTAATATATTAAATTAAAACATTATGCACTTAATTTAAACTAATCCATCAATGAAAAAAATTATAATTTCCATCAATTTCACTAAATTAACACATTGATGAGAATTGTTCTGTTCCTGGAAGAAAACAATGGTAAGTGCTTTGAATAACAAAGAAATGAAATGCATAAAATTAAATAAAATTGTAAAAATTTAGGATAAATTACCAGATCCTGTCATTTATTTCATTGATAGAAGATCTCATGGCATATATATATTTTCTTCTAATCTCATGTTATTAACTTACTAAATATCAATCATAATTTTTTTCATGACTCCATAATCTCATCTAAAATATAAGAAAAGGAATAAATGATGAATTAACTGTTCAAATCAATAATTTAAACTGTAGAAATCGGACATATGAAGGTAAATATAGGAGAAAATAGGCAAAAAATCTAGATCAAACCAAACAGTACATGCCAATCATCTTAGCCTTCAAGAAATTGTAAAACTGGAGTTTATTTTGTGCTGGATGGATGACGTCTGATTTGGCAGCGCGTGCGACAACTTCTAACATCTTTTCTTAATGTTTCTTGGTGTCGTCTGAATTATCTCATAGTGATCTACACCACATGAGTCCTGTGTGGATGGATGATGTTTGAATTGGCTCCAACAAGGCTTTTTTTTTTTCTCTTCCATCACCTCAAATTTCACATCTAGCATTTTTAAAAAACCAAAGTGGTTTATCAAATTTTAGTTTGATACTTATTTTTTTTATTGTGGTTTTTATCAAAAAAATTTTAATTTTATCCTTAAATAATTATTTTATTGATAATTATGCTTTGTTAATGATTTTAATTTACCTTATATGAGATAATCTTAATTTCGTTACTCGAGTTGTGGGTTTGGAAGACTCTTAGGTTGTTGAGCACCTTCTTACTCCTCCCATCATGCTAAGAAATCCTAAATTAGTTTTATAATTTAGTCTCCTTATCACACGTTTCTCGAAACATAGAGAGAATATATATGCACATATAGGTGCTTTAACTTACTCATCACTCAGTTTTTTTATTGGTTTTGTCATATTATTTTTCTAATATTTTAACTTCATTCAAACATTATATTTCCATTTGTAATTTCAATTCATTCGCTCCTACTCAATTATATGCATTAAAATATTTCTTATAATTCCTTGTATTTTAGCTTGCTAAAATATCTTTAACTTTCTCTATTGAAAATTGTGGATATTTTTATTCAAATCACATTTTTAATTCTTTTTCTTCTTTTATTATCACAAAATTCTAATGTTCCTTCCAAATTTCATATATCTTCTGGCTGAATTAATCAATTACTATCATATCGTTTAACATCCTCTTTTTGATTTGTTGTAAACATTCCACAATTGCATGCTAGCATAACATTCCTCATTTATTGCATCATTACCAACATCATTTGTATTTATTATTGTTAAGGTGGATTTAAACTCACTCATTCATGTTCATTTTTCCCAATTTCTTTGGTTAACCGAATCTGATTTACAAGCATTTCTTCATCAATTTCCCTTGCTAGTTTACATGGTTCTCGAGTCCTCCCACCATTTCGCAATTGCTTCCATTCGTTGCATGATATCCTTATAACATAATTTTTTTAAAATACCTCATATTGAATCAAAAGCCAATATTTATGTTATTTAATATCAATTACACATATACATTCAAGATTCTCTCATTATTAAATCACTTTCATTTAATTTTCTTATAAAATAATTATAAATAAATTGTTCTTATAAATACCAACAAAAAATTTCATTAGTAAAACGTTAAATCTGATAGTGTTTGTACATACTTTTTCATCATTCACGTATTGTTTGTGATAGAATTAGAGTAAATAATTTTTAAGCCAATTATATTCATCAACATCAATTCCATTTATATTGATTAAAATTATCACCACACAGTATTATAATGCACAACAAAATTACTCTATGTCCACAACCCAATAGTGATCTCTTTTAGTGTTTTTTTTGGGTTAGTGAGAATAAATCCGAATATACTGTAGGAATTATTTAAAAGATTAAAAAAATATATGTATTGGGCTAATTGAGAAATAATTTAATTTTTATTTTTAACTATGATTATACTATAAATAGTTGCATAAAAAAACATTAACAAATATATGGATGACAAATTGGTTCCAAGATGCATTGGAATAGGAAATATAATTGATTTAATTGTATTTTTTATGCTATAAACTTTTTAAATTTATATTAAATAAAAAAACATATATAAATTTATATTAAATAAAAAAACATATGTAAAAGTTAGTACATTCATACTAATCTGAAATCTCATCTAGTCTACTCGATTCACTCATGAGCTGGCCAACCCAAAGCTAAAACTGAGTTGGGTTGAAAGAAAAAAAAATTTATATATTTGGTTGACCCGATGATCTAATAATTTTTTTTATTAAAATAATATTATTTTAATTTAAAAAATTAATTTAAATAACCTAATCAAGATCCAATAATCTAATTAAAATATAGAACCGAGCCCCAGACTGGCCGACCAATTGAATAGATTTCTCAGCCTACGCCCATATAAGTCAATCAGGTCCTAGTTGGCTTAACAGACCTGCTAACCTGTGAATACGTCTACATGTCACACTTATAAGTTATAACTTAAAATATTCATATCCGAATCTAAACAAATTTGTTTTATCCGAAGTCGATTAAGTATAAAATAAACTTGATCCGAATAGGTTTTGAGCATATATCAAGCATATTGAATAACAGAAATATTTGTTTTTTTTTTTGTTAAATCCATAATTTTTCAAACCTTAAATCTCTAATATCAGCATATCATGATTTATCAATTAAAAACAAAGCAAATTAACAGCTCATTAATTAAAAAATAAAAATAAAAATAAATCATCATCCACAAAAGGTATTATATTCTCAACTATGATCCAAGGACAATTAATATGTGCTGCCTTTCAATGTTACATAAACTGACAGAAGCTCAGCTCCTTGCCCAAATACCTATTGCCACCCATGTAATTACATAGAAGTAAATCATATTTGAAAAGAGAGAGATGACAGTAAAAGAAGATAGGCTAGAGAGAAGAGGCGGCTAGAGAGGTACTTAGAAACGAGAGTGTGAAAAAATCCTAAACTTCATATTTATATATATAATTGGTATAAACGTAATATTTTTTAAATTTGAAGTAATTTTATATCTCAGGTCTTCTTTGATTAAAATTTCAGTAATTAAATATTAATATTTTAAATATTTTCATTGATGATTTTATCTATAAAGTCAAATTAAAATTTTCAACTTGCACGAAAATTTTCAGAAAGCCCCTCTGAATATTATTAATGATTTTTTATTCTATTGGTGATTCTGTTGGGAAAAAAAGTGAATAGTCAAAATATCTTTAATTATCACCATGTTGAGAGGTGAACAATTCACATGGTCTCTGAAATATACTTGTCGCGACATCAAACAGTGGGTTTGCCTCCTGAGAGTGTGTTGAAAAAAAGGTTTGAGAATAATTATAAAATTATGATTATGAGTTCAGGAATCGTCATTTAGTATTATAGTTACTATGAAACCTATAATCTGTGAGAGCCTAGGTAGGGGACTAGTTGTGCAAGGAGAAGACGCATCACTCCTAGTACACCATACCTAAGATAAGTTGCATTATTGTTTGATTATTTTTCTAGATCGTGTTTCTATTCAGTAATCTTGTTTATGGTTCAAGGTATATCTCCTTTAGTGAGGAAGTCTACACCTTATTAGGTTAAAGCCTAATTGTTCTAGTATTCAAATTTTAACATCGCATTTATTTTCTAAATATAACTAATTACAATCGTTCTGAATATAATAATTATTATGGGTTTTTTGTATTTTGGCCAAACCCTAATAAATAATCATAAATTGGTTACAATATCTATTTTTTCATTTAAAAAAAAAGATAAAAATGATTTTATCTCCTTTTTAGAAAATATGCATGAAAACATTTTAGGATTTAGCCATATGTACGAAGACAAAAACATTTAAAAAAAAAATTAAATTCATTTAAGTATTTTTAAAATATTTTGAAGAAAATATCTCATTTGCATCTTCATTCACGTTGTTAGCACTAAAAGATGACTCAACCACCCTTTCTACCATGCTTTTATTAGGAACAAATAGCTCTCCGTGTGCATACCAACACAGAGATCCTTCATGAACCTTTTGGTTACAAGATGCATTATTACAACATCTTGATGTAGAAACTTTTTATTTTTACACTTCCTGCATTGACACCTAATACAGCCATTGACACGATGAAAAGATTGATGTCTTCTCCCAAGTGCAAAAGTGTCGAAGTAATAAATAACCCGGCAAGACCGGTGTCGAATCACAGGGAGGTTAATTGTACAAATTATAAACAACAATTATAAACAACAACAATAGCAATAATAATAATAATAACAATAACAACAACAACAACAATAATAATAATAACAATAATAGTAATACACAAAAAGAAAGAGGAGAAAAAGAAGAAGAAGATGAGAACTTGGAGATGGAATATTAATGTAATGATTAAACGATGATAATAACAAATGTCAAGGTTAAAGGATCCACTAATGATATGTCAAACAAGTATAGTATAAACTCTTATTATTCAATTGGAAACCACATATAAAGGAGGTTCCAATCAGATTATATATTGTTAACATGATTACATTAGTCATCTTATTCGATTAATGCTAATACTTATAAATCTTGTCAAGCATTCATGATTATAACTTATGTTAACAACAAATCAATTTCCTTTCATAGCTCACGTGTCGGTTATACCATACAGTATGAACTATAAAAGTGCCAAGCATTTGTTGTACCAAGTGTTATACAATATAAATCAAGATTAGTCATTTAACAAGCAAAGTATTAAAGAGTGAATAAGATAACAAATACAAAACATGTTAGTATCAAACATTAAAGTCCATATTCACTTTACACTATGCTTATTCTTACACCATTAGTGTAACCTTTTCACCTTAACATAATAAACTTAGCTAAATATAATAAAAAAAATAAACAAAATAAGAACATAAATAAGATAAGAGATAACTAAGTAAAGCAAATAAAATGAAAGGCATAAACTTGATATTAATAAAAGCAAAGCATAAACATTACAGAAAATACAAAGAGAGAAAGCAAGAGCATTATCTTAATCTAGAAACCAAGATGCCTAAATGCATGGCAAATTCCTCCTTTTATAGGCCAAAATTAGAAACTATTGATTTTATGGCTAATTGATGAGTGGGTGACCAACTCTTAACTTCGTGACAATCTTTATCTTCTCTTTTCTACCCAAACATCATTGATAAAGTCAAAATTAGAACCACTTGAAAACATGAAAGTTGTAGGAAATTATCTCAACTTTCTTGTGTAAAAAATACAGATCCTTTGGACTTTTAGAACTCCAGATATGGGCCAAACACTGAACAGTGCTCGGGCTGGAGGACAAATTCGGACTTCTTTTTTGTTGCTCCAATTTGGACTTGAAAATGACATTTTTAGATCTTGGGCTCCATATAAAAGTTGGAGGACTATGTCTTACTTTTCCATTCATATAAAGTAGACCTAAATCTGAGATCTACAGCTCTAGATACAATCCAATTACTGAATAGTATTCCGGTTTGGATTGCACCGACATCTCTTTTTGAAGTTTAGCCATCTCTTTGCCTTTTCAATTTCAGTTCTTAAATTCATCAATCAATCCTTTCATTTATGTGATAGGCCTGTATTTAAAATAAACGTTCACCACAAATTAAAGTTATCTTATATTATTAGATACATTATTATAAAACATGTTTTAGTTAAGGAGTTATTGATACTTCAAGTGCAAAATGATGATATAAAACCTTGATAAAAATGCACTTTTAAGTACTAATCACACCCCCAACCAGCCCTAGTAATCAAAATGTTAAAACAGAAAAACAATTTGTAAATTCCACAAAGCATGGTATTCATCATTCAACTTCCATTAATCTATCCAGATAAACAAACTCTCATTAAATTTATATATTTGCTCAATACCTCTTAACAAGATATTAATATACCTTTCTTTTATGCTCAATATATCAAAACATAATTATGGGTCTTTACTTGGAAGGAAACAAAATTCTTGTTCTAATGTTTAAGGCTAATTTCCTTGGGTTGAGATTTTTTTTCTTTTTTTTAAATATATATACATGTAACTGAAAAAATAATACATCTTTAACCCATGTAATGAGCTTTCGACTAATGACTCCCAAACCAGTTGGTCTTAGGGCATTAGGTGTTGAGATACCCCTACGAGCTTAGTAACTCGGGTCGTAGATACTGATACGTAGATAGTGCAATGTTTGATTCCCTTAAACTTTTTTCCTCAACCCATGTAACAAGTGTTGGGCCAATAGCTCCCAAGTTAATTGACTTTAGGTTATTACGTGTTAAAACACCCCTTCGGGCATAATTGCTTAGGTTAGGGAGGCTACGAAACCAAACTTATCTATATTTTTATTATCATCATTTTTTTGCTCTTTTTTTTTATTTTTTTTATTTATTTCAAATTATATACTATCATTTTCCCTTAGTTGTTGCTTTTAACAAAAGAACATAAATAATATAATAATCCAATGTGCAACCCACAATCATATGCACTGTTCAGTGTTTGGCTCATATCTGGAGTTCGAGCAGACATTGTGGAGACCTATAGTTCATCTCCAATTATTTTTTCAATGATGTCCCCTTGTGCTAAAGCTTCAGTGACGACTCCTAAAACTTGACTACCTCCTAAAAATACAACACACCTTCCATTAATCCAAGACTGCCTCCCCCATACACTAAATGAATCTTTCTCTCAACTAGCACCTGACCAAGATAATTTGCTGATTCTAAAAACTCATTTTCTTTCCCAGGATTAGATCCATCGAAAATACAAATATTTCTTATCTGATAACCTGAGGAACTTGCCATTTCTACATACTTCTATTTTTGTTGAATGTAAGGGTTGAGTAGAAATGAAAGGAAGGAAGAGAGGATTTAATAGATGAGAAATTGAAAAGGCAATCATACCACCTATATATAGGCTAGTTGGAGTCTCTATCTCTCTCTCTCTCACACACACACACACACACTTTATTTATTTATTAAAAAAATATGTATGTATAGGTGGTTGTGATTGTGACTCACATTTTTCCTTGGTTTTACGTCCAAGAATGGCTTAAACGCTAGTGAGCTAGCAAAAATCCTAAAGCAAAAAAATTGATATTTTTAGCAGACCAAGGCATTGAACTAAGAGAAAGTAAAAATTCATTAGGAAAGTAATCATCGATTAGTGTGATGTTAAGTGTCGAATATGTTGTCACTTTTGATAAAAGATCCACATTAACATTTTTAGTACCTTTTTCATCCTTGATTTCTTCTTGATTGGTCATGGCATGAGAAAATGGAAGTGCTGAAGGGGAATCAGTCTTTTCTTTGCAATGTTTAGATTCAACCTCTTCGTTACCCTTAGAGATTGACTCATCATCTTTCTCGCAAGGTTCAAGAATTGGTTTTTGAATAACCTTACCACTACAAAAAGTGATGACTGATTTGACTTAATCCATGTGTTGAATTCCAGGACTACTTGCATTTGCATTGTATTGCCCCTTGAGATTTTGTTGTGGTTGAGATGGAAACTTACCTTTCTCTTGAAAACTAAGAGCAAATGTGAATTTTGCAAGAGTATCTTTAAAATCTCTTATGTTTTGAGCAAGTTAAATGTTGATTGTCTCTTGCTTTTTAATAAATGCATACAAAGTTTTCTCAAAATTTCTTATAAAAGGTGGAGCGTAAGGAGGTACATATCCATGATAATTTTAGAAAATGTGGTGTGCTTGAAACAGTGATTATGAAGTTTGTGCATTGTTATTATCACTCTTCCAACTGAAATTTGGGTGATTTCTCCAACTAGGGTTGTATGTTTGTGAGTATGGGTTGTGGTTGGCCCTTTGAAAACTGTTTAAAGCATGAGCTTATTCATGGAGATATTCCTTAAAAGAAGGCAAGGTCGAACAGTTACTGGTTGAGTGTTCATTTATTTCACATATTTGACACATAATGTTTTCAACAGATTTTAATTGACCACTCTTTTTCAATTCTAGTGCCTTAACTTTTCTAGCTAAAGACGCAAACTTGGCTTGCAGGTCATGATCTTCCTTAAGGTTGTACATACCTTCGCTAGATGTATGAGGTTGAGTTTTATTCGGTGCCTCATAAGTACCCGCAGTGTCCTAATTTTGAGCATTTTCAGCTAACAAGTCTAAGTACTCCATTACTTCATCAGGGTCTTTATCTTCAAAAGTTTCATTGCACATCAATTCAATCATTTGCTTATCTCTAGGTGTTAACCCTTCATAAAAATGTGAAACCAATCTCTATATTTCAAAACCATGATGAGGGCAAGTATTAAGCAAGTCTCGATACCTATCCCAATATTGGTAAAATATTTCTCCTGGTTTTTGAGTGAAAGTAGTGATTTGTCTTTTGAAAAAGTTTGTTCTGTTAGATGGGAAAAACTTCCTTAAAAACTGTTGTTGCATTTCATCCCAAACACGAATGGATCCTGGTCTTAAATTTTGTAGCCATGTTTTAGCTATGAAAAAGGAGAAAGCTTTAATTTGATGGTGTTCATACTATAATTTGAATCATTATATGTGTTGCAGACCTCCTCAAATTCCCTTAAATGCAAGTATGGATTTTCTAAATCTAAGCCATGAAAAGAAGGTAAAAGTTGAATAATGTCTGGCTTAAAATTAAAATGAGATGCATCAAGAGGAAAAACTATACATGAGGTGCACTTGTTCTTGTGGGATTCATGTGATCTCTAAGTGTTCTAGCACGGTTATTCTCATTATTCTCATTATGAAGTGATTGATTATCTTCTTCGGCCATATTTTCTGAAAATGATGAGGATACCCTACAAAGTCTACCACTTAATGTCATGATCACGCTCTCATGCATGTGTAGGGATAGAACAAAAGAAGACAGAAGAAAATAAAAGAAGAAGAAACAAGAGACAAGAAACAAAGTTATATACAAGAAAAGTGAACAGAGAAAATAAAATAAATACTATAATTTGTATAAGAACTTACCTCCCGGGCAACAACGTCAAAAACTTGACACGATGAAAAGATTGATGTCTTCTCCCTAGTGTAGGAGTGTCGAAGTAATATATAACTCGGCAAGACCGGGGTCGAACCATAGGGAGGTTAATTATACAAATTATAAACAACAATTATAAACAACAATAATAGTAACAATAATAATAATAACAATAACAATAGTAGTAGTAGTAGTAGTAATAGTAGTAGTAGTAGTAGTAGTAGTAGTAGTAGTAGTAAACAAAAAGAAAGAGAAGAAGAAGAAGAAGATGATGAGAACTTGGAGATGGAATATTAATGTAATGATTAAGCGATGATAATAACAAATGTCAAGGTTAGAGGATCCACTAATGGTATGTCAAACAAGTATAGTATAAACTCTTATTATTCAATTGGAAACCACACACAAAAGAGGTTCCAATCAGATTATATATTGTTAACATGATTACATTAGTCATCTTATTCGATTAATGCTAATACTTGTAAATCTCGTCAAGCATTCATGATTATAACTTATGTTAACAACAAATCAAGTTCCTTCCATAGCTCACGTGTCGGTTATACCATACAGTATGAACTATAAAAGTGCCAAGCATTTGTTGTACCAAGTGTTATACAACATAAATCAAGATTAGTCATTTAACAAGCAAAGTATTAAACAGTGAACAAGATAGCAAATACAAAACATGTTAGTATCAAACATTAAAGTCCATATTAACTTTACACTATGCTTATTCTTACACCATTAGTGTAACCTTTTCACCTTGACATAATAAACTTAGCTAAACATAATAAAAAAAAGGAAAAATAAATAAACAAAATAAGAATATAAATAAGATAAGAGTTAACTAAGTAAAGGAAACGAAATGAAAGGCATAAACTTGATATTAACGAAAGCAAAGCATAAACATTACAGAAAATACAAAGAGAGAAAGCAAGAGCATGATTTTGATTTGGAAACCAAGATGCCTAAATGCATGGCAAATTCCTCCTTTTATAGGCTAAAATTAGGAACTATTGATTTGATGCTTAATTAACGAGTGGGTGACCAACTCTTGACTTGGTGATAATCCTTATCTTCTCTTGTCTGCCCAAAACGTCATTGATAAAGTCAAAATTGGAACCACTTGATAGCATGAAAGTTGTAGGAAATTATCTTAGCTTTCTTATGTAAAACATTCAGATCATTTGGACTTCTAGAACTCCAGATATGAGCCAAACACTGAACAGTGCTCGCGCTGGAGGACAGATTCAGACTTCTTAGTTGTTGCTCCAATTTGGACTTGAAAATGGCCTTTTTAGATCTTGGGCTCCATATGAAAGTTGTAGGCCTATGTCTTACCTTTCCATCCATATAAAGTGGACCTAAATCTGAGATCTACAACTCTAGATGCGATCCAATTACCAAATAGTGTTTCGGTTTGGACTGCACCGACATCTCTTTTCGAAGTTTAGCCATCTCTTTGCCCTTTCAATTTCAATTCTTAAATTCATCAATCAATCCTTTCATTTATGTTATAGGCCTGTATTTAAAATAAATATTTACCATAAATTAAAGGTATCTTATATTATTAGATACGCTATTATAAAACATGCTTTAGTTAAGAAGTTATTGATACTTCAAGTGCAAAATGATGATATAAAACCATGATAAATATAAAACATGCTTTAGTTAAGAAGTTATTGATACTTCAAGTGCAAAATGATGATATAAAACCTTGATAAAAATACACTTTTAAGTACTAATCAGCCATCAATAAAATTTATCAGAATAGATATTGTGAAATTAATAAAACCCTGAACCCCATTACAATAATCCATCCTCCGTAATCCTTGGGGTAAGTCCCGATACATTCATGAGCAATCATCCATAACTTCTATCAAACCTCTATAAAATTATGACAACAACATGTATTAATTAACTATATTACATAAATAAATTTGTAAAAATATTGGTTTGCTGGACATTATCCAACAAACTTAAAAAACAATTATGTTAAATATTCATTATCATTTATTAACATCCATACAAATTTATACATATATAAATTTATAGAAATCACAACTTTCGTAATAGAATTAATAAAAATTAAAACGAACCTGTTAAACAAGTTATTATTATTTTCATCACAAAACATCTAATTCAATGTAATTTAAACAAAGTTTTAACAATTTACAAACAAATATAATTTGACAAACTCTAAAACAAAATATAACTACAAAATTATACATTCATACTACAAGTTTCTTTGAAAAATAACAATCATACAAGTACATACGTTAACAAAATACATATACTAAAAAAACAATAAAAAATATTTAAATTAATATTTAAATTTTAAAATTAAAAAGGATAGATTTACTTATAAAAAATGATAAAATCTACAATAAATTGCTCAAAGAATAAATGTTTTTAACCACGTATAAAAGTATGATAAACTTGAGTGCTTGTGTTGATAAGAGGGGGAGAGTTGGGATGGGTAGTTGGCTGCAATTTGGGAGGAGAGAGTTGGAATGGGAAAGAAAAAGGAGAAATAACGGAAGAGAGAGTCGGCAGAGTGGGTATATATTAGCTTTTACCAATGGAATCACCGATGACATGTTTTCGTCGGTAAGTCCGCTGATGAATGTGTCACGTCACTGTACAGATATCTCAGTTTGAATCCCTCGGTCATTCCATCAATAACATCATCTGAAAAAAATCCAGATCATTACACCGTTGTAACTTTTCAAAAATCTATATAATCCGCTAGCAATATGATTGGTATATACCGACAAAATACATCTGTTAGTATATACTGATAGTATTGCAGATGAAAATAGTCTATCGATATATACCAACAGAATTAGAAATATAATTATTTTCATCGGTAAAAATTACCAATAAAAAAATTTCATTGGTAATTCCGTTGGTTTTTACTGATATGTTTTGTAGTAAATTAAGTCCTTACACTTAGTTAAATCATTTTATTTAATCTAAATTAATTCTTAAATATAATTAAACTTTTAACTTGGCCCATAATTCATTTTGACATTGCAGAGTCTAGCTTTTGAATTAATTTCAACCAAACCACAATGGAGATCTATTATGATTCCTCTGTTACTAGTATCATACTAATAACATTTAAATAAAAATACTCTATTTTACTTGTTATGATATTACAATTCAATGAATTCTTCAAACTTCCCATAATAGTCAACTTCAAACTCATTAAAAGTTGATTTCTTAATGCAAACCTAATTATTATGTCTTTTCACATTGCCTATATTCTTCAATATAAAACATATTTCCATTAATGAAATAGTCATGATAACATTTTACCTTTTTTTCAAGACCCAGACTATATAAAGATAAAGTTATATTAGCATTCTTAATGAATAAAATTGGTGTATGAAGTACAACCATGAACAATTAGCAAGAAATGTATAATAAATTTTAGAATCCCAAGAGAAAAGAGTAATTAAACAGTACTTACAATATTATTCATCATATAATCAAAAAATTTAGGATTCAGTCACTTATGAGTTTTATGATAGTAAATATTGATGATATTGCTTATGAGGAATTTAATAATGCATTAGTTTATGATATTTTAAGAGATAAATTGTTCAAAATTAATGACATGCTAAGTAGTATACTTACTGAATAAAAGGTCTTGGTTTATCATAGTTAAATAGCACATAATTATATGCTTGTATGAATTCTATTTCTAACAAATATCTCTACCTCGTAACATTGTTTATATGAGGCGTCCAGGAAGAGAGAATATTGATAAGTTCTCACTCGAAAGCACTTTTCTACCATTTTCATGCCTTGGAACGCCATTGATTCATATTCTCAATTGAGGCTTGAAATAATACGAGATAAATATTAAAATATCTTCAATAATGTAGGTCTCCATATTGAAACCTCAATATATACCTTGTTTTTTTTTTCTTTGATTAAGTTTAAACGAGTATCTACATGAAATTAAATTAATGTTTTGAAATATGCAAAGAAAGTCAATAAAAGAATTTTAATTTTATAAAAGGATTCAAGAAAACAAATTAGCAATTAAAAGAATAAGGATCAAATTTAAAACATATAATAAATTTTATTTTTATTGAAGGATGAAATTGAAAAGAAAATTAATTTAATAAAAGGACCCCAAAAAACCAAAAGAATGAGAAAAAAATTAAAATATAAAAATATAAATAAATTTTTTTATTAAAGTTTGAAATTGAAAAAAAAATCAATTTAACAAAAAACCTAAAAAAACTATCAAACGAATAAGAATCAAATTAAAAAAAAAACATATATCCCAAATTGAAATTGAATGATGAAATTCAAAATATATTAGATTTTACAAAAGGATTAACAACAAAAATCAAAAGAATAAAGATTTAAATAAAAATCCTTATAAATTAGAGAATAACTCTTAAATTTTACATAATCAATATGAATCTCAAAGGTAAAAAATAGAAAATAGAGGGGAAAGTGTTGCCAATAACAAATCATGCTACCAAGGATAACATGTGGCATTCCATATAAAATAGAGCATATAGGCACTTCTAATAACATATTTGAAGGGGGATTATGGCAACCAGGAGGAGGTATCGTAAGTGCCACCTGAAGGACACGAGTGTCTATTATATGCTAGTGTATGCCATTTGATAAAATACTAGATTTCTTCAGCTGACCTGATAATTATGAAATAAAAATATTATAAAAAGGATAAAAATGTCATTTAATGCTATTTTTAATTTTTTTTACTTTTAAATGTATTTTGATCATTTTACAATGTTTTTATGTTTTTGCATTTGGTCAAATAATAAATTGTCTATTAACGCTAATTTTAATTTAAAAAAAAAATATTTTGATCATTTTATTGTGATTTTAAAATAAAAAAATATTTATTTGCCACTGGTTAATTTGATAATGACTAATGAACCTTTTGAAAAAACATATATATCTGTGTGTATGCACGCGTACGCGCGATCATAATTCAATAACATTGTGAAAATATTCTTACTTAATCTGAGCCATTATTATTGGTCCTATTACAAAACAAAAATAAAAATTTAAGAAAATAAATTTTAGTATGTTATTCTTTTTTTCTACGCATGTATAATCAAAGAAGATAATAGAATAATGTTATATATATATATATATAGAAAGTAATTTTAGTTCTACATCTGTTACTTATATTCACTGGTTAAGATCATATTACTTGAATAGATTTGATGTGATTTAGAATACTTGTAATTGTAAGGATGAATTGGGTATGAAATTTTTAAGGGATTGAATTATATTCAGTCATGTGTAATTAAAAATACTTGGGGTATATTAGTACACTTTAAGGCATAATTAATTATGAGGTTAATGTCTCCTATATGACCTGTATTAGGTTTATATATTGGAGCTCTTTTCACTATGTGCTTTAGGTTGCATAGTCTGTTCGTCAAGTATAAAATTTTTATGCAAGTTTAAGTATAATGTATTATAGAGATTTAGTTTTTTATGGGCAAGTGAAAGATGTTGGTTATTGGGTTAGACCTAGTCCGTCCATGATGGATAGGCCTAGTCTAAGTTATTAGAGGAGTTACTAAAAGAAGTAACTGTCTCCTCTAATCATATATAAAGGGACATAACCCATATAAAATAAGATAAGTTTTCATTATTGAAAGAATATAGTTCTCTCTTTCTTCTCCCTTCTTGACTCTCTACATTGACTTGACAAAATTTGATGTTCATACTATGAAATATCAATTTGATTCTAGTAATTGAAATGAAATTGAAGTAATTAGTCTAGAAATAAGAAAGTTAAATCTTATAATCAAGTTTTCCTTTTCGATCTATATTGGTGTGTGTCTAAGGCAACATATATATGATAATATAGAATATATTACACATAATAACTCAATGTAGAAAAATTACAATACTTCTTATAATATAACTCATTCCATATTACGTATTTATCCAAAACTCTATATATTCTTGAATTATAAATTTTAAAAATATTAAAAGACACAAAGAAAAAAATTAGAGTTTGTAAGATTTTAACTATCAAAATGATCAAATAAAATGAAACAACTAAAAATTCTAAAAGAATCGATAGCTAGGAGGTAGGGAATTTTTATTTTTTTTGTGAATCCAGATATGATTGTTTCTCTCTTCAAAAATGGGTTCATGGAATAACAATCAATAATTACTCCTAAAGAATTGCAAAACTTCTGGCTAGCTCGAGCACAGATCTTTCTTGTTTACTTTTGTAAAATTATTTTATCAAATAAATTTGTTGATTCAATCATTGCATATATATACGCTATACCCATTCTATCCATCATTCTTAATCTGCTTTCAAAGAACACAAATACAGTGCTTTGGAACTAAGAAGCAACTCTGTCTGTGTGGGTATCCAATCAACTGAACTGTGCTGGTGGTTGGCGGTGTCAACTAACACACGTCATGCACACTTGACCAAACTACGCTAGTTTTTGTCAACACAGACCATGCGGATGAACAACCAGTCCAACTAGTTCACTACCAGATCAAGCTAATAGTGAGAGTACTACTTATTCAACTCTGCACTCCATTTCGCTCTCCCTTCGAGCCCTTTTTTATCACTGAGCTGGTGTTAATTTCATGCTTTTGTCATCACTATCTGTAGTTGTTCTAGCTAGGGTATAGTTCAATGAGGAAGCCTTGCTGTGACAAGCAACACACAAACAAGGGAGCATGGTCCCAGCAAGAAGACCAGAAGCTCATTGATTACATACAGAAGCACGGTGAGGGTTGTTGGCGCTCGCTCCCTCAGGCTGCAGGTGGGTTTTGCTCACCTTATTTTACTAGGAATCTGTTAACTTACAGAAGCTCGTGCATGCCATGAGAGTGGAATATTTATCATTTTTTTTCAAGGAAAATAATATTGATTAATGGACTCTTCGTTTTGGCTTTTTTCCTTCAATGATTCATTAGGGTTGCTTCGTTGTGGCAAAAGTTGTCGGCTGAGATGGAGAAACTATTTGAGGCCTGACCTGAAAAGAGATGGATTTGGAGAAGATGAAGAGGATTTGATAATCAGGCTCCATGCACTGCTTGGCAACCGGTAATGATCAAATCATGTGCTCTTTAATTAGTATGCTATTTCTGGGCAGCTCATCCAGATCCCATGCATACAAGTTTTACAAAAATATGAGAGAACTAATCGGCGTGCACTCGAGTGAAACATGCCTGGTTATGTCAACAAGCCTTGATAATCATCCATAAACCAAATCAAATAAGATATGAATACCCATTATTGTTGTATTGCAGTAGAGAACTATATAAATTAATAGTAAGACTTGATATATGAAAAATTGAAGAGAATTAAACGGAGATTTTTTTTTCTATTTTGTTAATCTCAGTCCATAATTAATCTCCTTTATCATATACATGGACCAAAATACCTCTATTCAATTTTTTTCATAAGTGGTGATAAAATGATTATAATTAATTTTATTTTCAAAAAATTTGGTATTATAT
>NW_011500060.1:142722-152540 GCF_000495115.2 Populus euphratica
ATATATATATATATATATATAGAGAGAGAGAGAGAGAGCATTCCTTTATGTAATTAGGATATTTAAGATTTTACCTTTTTTTCAGCGTATTTAATTTCTTTAAAAATAGTGTGTTTGGTCAAGGTACATTTTTTTTTCAAGATTTTTTTTGTGTTTCCAAATATTATTTAGAAGTAAAAAGTTTATTTAAGAAGAAATATGAGAGATTAATTAAGATTTTGAAAATATTTATATTTATATTTTTTTTATTTGGTTTGGAATTTTAATATTTATAAAGTAATTTTTTAAGGAGAAAAAAATTGATTCTTTCAAGATTAATAACATTCTCCAAGTATAGTTATATTAAAGATAAAAAGTAATGTATTTTGTAAATAAAACTTGTAATAATTTCATGAAATGGAAATAACTTTTGATCCCATAAGAAAAAAAAAGCACAATATTTTCTAAAGGGTGACATAAAGTAGAATTACATTTCGAAACTATTTACTTATACTCTGGTAATTGATTGCATGATCCATGTGTTGTGACTTGTGAGAGGTTAAATAACTGCCGATGAAATATATATCGTTGATTTAGGTGGTCCTTGATAGCTGGAAGGTTACCCGGACGTACAGACAATGAGGTGAAGAACTATTGGAATTCTCATATAAAGAAGAAGCTGGAATCATCCCATCGCAATATTGGATTCACCAGATTGAGAGCAGAAATATCATCAGCTGCTAGGTCAAAGAGCCAGGCTAATGATCCGGAGACCTTCCTTGATGTTAATAATCAGGTCTTTGATTCCAATAGTGGCAAGCCTGAGCCCAGCAACAAGGTTTCGTCTGACATAAATCTTGATCTGACTCTAAGCATTCCCTCAAAAAAACTTGAGTCAAGCGATGAAAATTAATGCTGCAATATCATATACCAGTGCTTCTAGTTTCAGGATATCGTGTGCTAGGAATACTTACTAGTTAATTTCTAATCAAAGCATGTATGGGATCACATGTGGAATCAACTTTCTTAGCAAGATACACTGCTGGGAATATTTATACTCCAGCCTAGCAATATATTCTTGCCAAGGAAATAGTAATTGTGTATACATATAGCTAGGCTAGATTTGCTGTTCGAGAGGAAAGTTGATCTCCTCCATGGCAAGAAAAGGGTTTCTTTAATACTCTGCCAGGATCTAAGTGCTTGTGTATGTGTTTTTATGACTCTAATCGTAGTGACAGTTGCTTGCTAAAGCTTATAATAAGATATAATTTAAGTCATGGAGGTTGAGACCCTAACTTTTTATTATATTATTTATTTTCATGTTGAAAGAACAAGTAGCAGAGTTGCAATCACTATCACTTTATCTGTTAGGTGGGGTTTAAAAATGTAGTTATAATGATTTTTTAAAATAATTTTTATTTTAAAATATATTAAAATAATAATTTTTATTTTTAAAAATTATTTTCAACATCAAAATAATTTAAAACATTTAAAAATTAAAAATTAAAAATTAAAAAATTAAACTTTTAAAAAATATTTTTAAAATGCAAAAAGCTTTAGTGTCCAAAGTACAGCTCCCAAGCATTTTAGACTCTATTTAAACCAAAAAGAATAGAAGAAAGCACAGAAAACTGAAAAGCACTGCTTGTTGCAATTTTCTTTTTCTTTTTCTTTTTTATCAAAATATAAAAACAAAAACAAGAAAAAAGAAATTGGCTGCTGGCTATGCTATGTTTTCAAAGTTTGAAATAAAAACAAGCTAGGTTTCTTTTTTTAAAAAAAATAAATAAATAACAACGATACTAAATAACAAAGTTTTTGCTCTTTACATATTTCACTTAAACGACGACATATATGGGGATCTTATCGAGAAAGTTGAAGTTTCAAGGACGAGTGATTCTAGAAAATGAAATTATAATCTTATCTTTGAGTGCTATTCTGTGCTGCCAAATTGTTTATCTTTTCAATGCAAAAGGCTTCGTACGTTGTTAAATGAAAAAACTAGTACAGAGCAGGAGCAGTAGCAAGCATGTCCTTTGACCTAACATTCAAACAAAACTCAGAAGTGGTGCAAGATGGACTCAGCTCGTGTCAATATTTTGCAGTTGGGAGAAGTTAGTAGCATGATGCACATGCTTTAAACTAACACAACAGCTGGTTGTTTATTCGAGCACTGTCGCCATTGTTGTCACTTTTGTCAAAAAGCTAAATAATCTGAAGTTTGATTTTCAAGCTCACTCGTGTTCATTGTTATAGTACCTAAGTCTACAGCGCTCTTCTTTTTTCTTTTCTTTTTGTCAACATCTAGCATCCGGAAATTCATTCATTCGTGTGATTCAACAACTGAAAATCTTTTACCAGCGAATAAGAGACAAAACAAATGGCAATCATCATTCACAGTATATTTCTTAAAGAAAAAGTTCATAAAGTGTAGTTTTTTATTTACTTCTTTCAAGTCTTTGCTTGATTTATATATTGGGTTATTTTCACACACACACATATACATATATATTGAAAGGATAGTTTTGGTATAAAAAAATTAATATAGTCTCAATTAAAAAAAATAAAGAGTTAAGGTTAATTTTTATTATCAATAATGATATTTATTGATAATATTATAATTTCGTGAAAAAGTACTCATTTGCTTGGCTATGCTACCAATGACTTGAATTTAATTAGAGTGAAATTTTGTATATTGGATAGTGTACCTAGCTGTGAAACAAGTTGTGGAATATAATTATGATTGCTGATTTCGAAGCAATTCAAGTTAAAGTATTGCATGCATCATGATGCATATAACTGATTTTAACTCTTAATTTAGACATTTGTCGCCAATAAATATTTGTTTCTTGTTCATTTCATTGTTAAAAAGTGTTATAACATGTTTTTAACCCCATTTTTCCAACATGTTTAATTTATAAAAAAAAAAGGTTGACTTGTGTTAAAAAATGCTATAACATATGTTCAAAACATGACTCAAACTTGATATAAACTCGTTTTTTTTCAAAAACAAATATTCACACACACACACATATATATATATATATATATAAAGATATAATTTCATGAAATAAAAATAATATTAACATGAAGTAAATAAAAATAATAGTAACATATTTATTGAAATGCTTTTGAGTATAACTTTCATGCATGCTCATTAGAGGAAGAAAAATTGAAGGATAAAGATTTGGCTTACCTTGAGGCTAGTTTCAGATAAAAGTGGACTATTATAGTGGCCATTGGTGGCAGAGATAATGCTAGGGTTGTTTAGGTAGTTTTCTCTATCTAGCTTTAAGTTTCTTTCTCTTTTTGGTTTCCATTTCTTTTCTCTTTTATTTTTTTTGTTTTTCTATCCCTCTTCTTGTTAATCCCTCAGTTACTAGTTGGCTCAAGACATGTGTTTCTAGCTCAAAAACCACTCTCTTTTCAGGTTTCACTAGTTGTCTGATGATATCGACGAGATCGTCGGGTTCCTTAAAGGGGGTAGATTGTAAGATTCCATATCGGTAGGTGAGGAGTTGATGGTCTTATTAGTTGTACTAATCGCTAACCTGTTGTATGCGTTTTGGAGCGTCACACTCCATGATGGGCTCGCGTTACCTGGAACAAAACTGTGAGGGCGAAAGGCCTAAAGCATAAAATATATAGTGGGTTGGACTGAGCTGTTACATTTGATATTAGAGCCAACCTCACTAGTTGCCCAATGATGTTGACGGGTTTATCGGGCTCCTTAAAGGAGTGGATTGTAAGATCCCACATTGACGGGTGAGGAGTTAGTTGCTGGCCTTATTAGTAATGTTGGTCACTAAACTGTTGTACGTGTTTTGGGACGTCAGGCTCAGTAATAGGCTCACGTCACCATGAACAAAACTATGAGAGCAGAAGATTTAAAGCGGACAATATATAGTAGGTTGAGCCGGGCTATTATATTTTTTTTCTTTTTGTTTTTTCTCTCTTCCTTCTTCCTCCTTCTTTTTTGTTACTTCCTAGCTTAAACCTACACTTATCTCAACCTAAAACTCTTTTTTTGCTTCTCTCTCTCTCTCTCTCAACATGTTCTTTTTAGCTTGGCTCACTTCATTTCTTGCTTTGCCCCTTTATTTATAGACAATGATAAATCTCCTAGAACCTTTCTTAATATCATAATCATAGTCATTGGCTCCTTTGTGTTAATACTAATCATCCATCATGGTTGTATTCTTTGGCCTTACATGATTGGTTTAGCCTATTTGGACCATTTTATCAATGGTTTCAAAGGGTCAAATCACATTTTATTTTGTTAAACATGAAATACAAATGCATGGGAGGATAATGGTATGTTGTTTAGCATCTTTAGGAGTTATAAGAAAGAGAAAAATATGACAAAAGTATGGCTAAAAGCTAAAAAAAAAAAAACAAGAAAAGCAAATTTGTTATTTAGGGATGAAGAAGAGCTATTTATCCCTACATGCTCAAAACAACTTTGTTTTGGGCTATTTCTTTTCACTTATGTGAAATGTATTGTTTCACTTGTTATAATTTAATTTTAGATCTACTAAAATTTATCATTTTAGATAGAAAATATTTTTCTTTCAAAAAAACATTAAAAAATCCACAAATTTAAAACAAAAACCTAAAATTAAAAAGCAAATCGAATCATAAACAACCAAGCATTTAAAACATAACTGGTTAGAGCACCATAAGGATAGATTATTTGGGATCTTGCTAAAGAAAATAGGCTAGGATGGGACATGACTATATAAACTGAAAGCTTAGGGACCAACATAGATAGAGTTGCAAAGTTTAGTAGTTCAATTTTGACAATTAAGGGTCTAATTAAAGAGAAAATTGAAGATTATGGTAAAGTTATGTCACACATGTGCAATGTCACAACAATCATCCTCCTCAATCAAGATCTCTTTAGTGATAGGTGGAAAAAATAAGAAATTCTTGTTCTTTATCAGTAAAAAAAAAGGATGGAGTCGTCACTTAATATTTTGGTCACTAGAAACCTTAACTAGTCTCATAATCTGGATAAGGGGGCTAGTTGTGTATAAAGAGAACATACCTAATACATCTTACCTAAAATAAATTGCATTATTTGTTTGTCTTATATAAACTAAGATGTTGTTGTGTTTTTTAACTGTTGGTCTGTCTAAAGTTTAAAAAAAAAAACCCTCCTCGGTAAAGAGATTATTACCTTATAATGTTAAAACCTCATCATATATATATATATATATATATATATATATTCTCTAAAAAAAAAAATAATAATCATATTTGCATGAATAATAAAAATAAAACATGGCATGATTTAACATCCTTAAATATAAAAATTCAAGAAAAATAATTTTGTCTATATCTTCAATGTATTTTTGGATTTAAAAACTAATTTATGAAATCCATGAGAACTTAGCCTATATTTTAAAAATACAAAAAAAAAATTATCTTGTTTGTTCGAATATCAAGGATTATAACTTCTACATAAGATATATTCTCAAAATTAAAAGAATATATTTTAGGATGAGAATATGTCTTTAGTATTCTGTTTTAGGATACCTACTTTCATAACCCAATTTTAAGATTTCCTCCAAAATTATCATTTTCATTTAAAATTCAAAACAAAAAAAAATCAACTTAGCAAGAGCAAGCTGAAAACGCTTTCAAATGCATAGAGAAACCATACTGAGATTTTTGACAAAAATCGAAAGCCCAATCCAAGTTTGAAAGACAATACAAATATAAGGTCACATTAAATGATTATTGGATGAATTTGAATAAAAATTAAGTCTAGGGACTTAATTAGACTTTTAATACGATATTTTTATTTAATCATGGGTCCAGTTAAAGATTTGATTATATTTAAGAATTAATTTGGGTCAAATTAAAATAATTAATTAAGTGCAAGGACTTAGTTGGACTTTTAATGGGTTAAATTAAATTTATTAGGGACCTAATTGGTGCAAACTTAAGTTTGGAAGCCTATTTTGGGGGGTTTAATTAAAAATATTATAATTTTAAAGGATCAGATTAAATTTTACAAACTCAATTAAGTGAAATCAGGAATAAAATTACAAGAAAATCAAATTGTAAAAGTCAATTAATGGAAAAATTGAAGAAATTCAGAATCAATGACTTTTTTGGAAAAGGCGCACAAATTCAGGGACTTAATTCAATTAAAAATAAAGGTGACATTAAATAAAATAGAAGTTGAAGGTCAATTATGGATAAAATTAAAAATACTCAAAACTAAGGACCTAGTAAAAAAAAAAAAAAAGCACTAAACTTACATGGCATCATTTTAAAACTTCATAGGGTTAAAATTAAATTGATACTTTGAATTAAAATTCAATTGAAGACTTTATTGAATAAATTAATGTCTGAAATTGAAAAAAAAAAGATTTAAACCTAATTTAAACCCAAAGCACCAAAACAACACCTTTTATCTTAAACAACATTCTTTTGGTAATTAAAAAAAAAAAAAACACACACACACACACACAGAGACAAAGAGAGAGAAACGCAATGTTTTGAAGCTCATAGACACAACCAAAAGATTGATGTCTTCTTCTAAATGTAAAATTGTCGAAGTGCTAAATAACCTTTCAATACTAGAGTTAAACTGCATGGAGGTTAACTATATAAATTATAAAAAATAAATGAAAAGGAGTTGAAGAAAATTCTTGAAATGTGATATTGATGTAAGAATTAAACAATGATAAAATAATTGTCAAGGTTAAAGGATCCACTAATGATATTTTAAACAAGTATAGTATAAACTCTTTTTATTACTCAACTGGAAACCACACATAAAGGAGATTCCAATCGGATTATAAATTATTAACATAATTACATTAGTTATCTTATTTGAATAATGTTAATACTTGTAAATGTTGTCAGGTATTCATGAGTATAACTTATGTTAATAACAAATCAAATTGTTTTTATAGCATAGGTATCGATTATACCATACAGTTGAGCTATGAAAGTGTCAAGTATTTGTTGTACCAACGGTTATACAACATAAATCTAGATTGATCATTTAACAAGCAAAGTATTAAAAATAAACAATATAGCAATTATAAAACATGTTAGTGTCAAATATTAAAGTCCATATTGAGTTTATACTATACTTATTCTTACGCCATTAGTGTAGCATTTTCACATTGACATAATAAACTTAACCAAATATAATGAAAGGAAAAAAATATAAATAAACAAGATAACAACATAAATAAGATATAAGTTAACTAAGTAAAGAAAAAAAAAATGAAAAGCATACACAAGATATTAATATAAGTAAAACTTAAGTATTATAAAAATATTAAAAAAAAAAAGAGTAAGAACATGATCTTGATCTGAAAACCAAATGCCTAAATGCAAGGTAAATGCCTTCTTTTATATGCCAAAATTTAAAAATATTGATTTGTTGACTAATTATTGAGAGGGTGGCCACATCTTGACTTGGTGACAATTCTAATCTTCCTGTCTAAACAAAACATCATTGCTAACATCAGAATTTAAATAGATTATCTTCATAAAAGTTCTAGGAAATTATCTCAGCTTTCCAACAAGAAAAATCAGTGCATTTGGATTTCTAGAACTCGAGATATGGACTAAACACTAAATAATGTCTGAGTTGCAGGACAAATTCAGATTTCTTCGTTGTTGCTATAATTTGAACTTGAAAACGGCCTTTTTAAATCTTAGACTCCTCCTAAAAAATTTAGACCTATGTCTTAGCTTTCCATCCATATAAAGCAAATCTAAATCCAAGTTCTACAGCTCTAATTATGATCCAATAACCAAATAGTATTCTAGTTTGAACTGAACCAACATCTCTTTTCTAATTTTAGCCCTCTCTTTGTCTTCTTAATTCAGTAGTTAAACTCACTAGTCAATCCTTTTATTTATGTGATAGGCTTGCATTTAAGATGAAAATTTACTATAAATTAAAGGTATTTAATATCATTATATATGTTATTATAAAAAATACTCTAGTTAAAGAGTTATTGATACTTCAAGTGCAAAATGATAATATAAAACCTTGTTAAAAAAAACACTTTTAAATATTAGTCACCCATTGCTCACTACCTCAACCTCCACCCGATAGCAACCAAAATGGCAGCTCTGATGCCACCTTTCAAGTCTTCCTTCTCTCTCATACCTTCACCATACAAGCAAAAAAATCACTACAAGATTTCACAGTTTTACCGATAGATAGATTTTGTTGGCATATAATTTAGAGTTTATCGGTAATTTTTTTTTTATTAACTAAATCACCAACAGAAAATATTTATCGACTTACTGTTTATTAGTAATACCGAACACCATCGCTAAGTCTATTAGTAAAAAAAAAATATTACCGATGTTTTATAGATAGACGTTGCATGCCAAAAAAATTCCCACTTAAAATATACTGACGGATTATTTTCGTTGATGATAGTGGTTTATCCAATAAATATTTTTCAGCTCTCGGTTAAATTCTAGCGGACAGTAACCATATGTAAATTTGTCAGTGAGTGTAGCATTTCCACTACTTTATGAAATGCCGAAAGAATTTGTTTGTCTATAAATTCATCGGTGATTATGGCATTTACACCAAGCTACTATGAATTGCCAACAGACACATGATGTCTGTGAATTCATTGGTGATTATGGCATTTACACCAAGCTACTATGAATGGCCAACAGACACATGATGTCTGTGAATTCATCGGTGATGTTGGGATTTCTCACTTTTTGTAAAATATTGATGGATGCATTCCATTTGTAAATCCCTCAGTTGTTATTTTTAATTTTTTTAAAAAAATATTTAGAATAAATAATATAAAATTATATAAATTAATAAAAAAACCAATTATGCAAACAAAATTTTATTAGACATCAAAAATAAATAAAAAATAAAGTTAAATAATATTTATTACAAATTGAATGTGTTTCAAAAAAAATATTAAATTAGCATAATGGTGAAGCTGGAGGAGGAGGAGGAGTAGGAAGCTGATTGTTGTATGGCTAAAAAGGAAGTGCACATGTATCACCACTATGTGATGCCAAGTCCATGATCATTTGGCAAAGCTATTCAAAATTCATCGAGTGTTACTCATATTTCTCGATGAGATAAGCCGTGTGAGCCGTGTTTTGTTCATAACACGCTGATAATTGGTCGTATTTCTCGGTGAGATAAGCTATGTGTTGCTGCAAGGCCACAAACTCCTTAAATTTAGTGCTCAATACTAATTGGGAGCTCCCAACAATTGAGACACTACGAGTTGCCCACAAGTTCTCGACTATAGTGTTGGAGTGCCTATACACCTAATTTTTATCAGTTTCACTAGACAATCTTACCTTTATCCACAAATCTAGATCAAAAATCTAGATAGGTCAAAGGATCATCCTCATATCTCTCCCTCAACTGGCTATTATAGGTTTCCTGAAAATAAAAAGAAAAAGAAATCATTAGATTCAACCCAATAAAAATAATAATTACAAAATAAAATGGCTACACAAACATACCACAAAATCTTGAGCGTGGTTGTCAAAGAATTGTTGCGCCCATTTTTAGAGGTTTTAACTCCACATGTGCGTCTCAACAAACAACTTCATTGGGGACCGCTCACTTCCAAGAGATATAGCTTGTAAGGAAAAAAAAATTAATCAAGTAACAACAAATTATTTAACAATATATTTTATTTAAATTAATTATATGACACGATGAAAAGATTGATGTCTTCTCCCAAGTGCAGGAGTGTCGAAGTAATAAATAACCCGGCAAGACCGGGGTCGAACCACAAGGAGGTTATTTGTACAAATTATAAATAACAATAATACAACAACAATAACAATAACAATAACAACAA
>NW_011500060.1:156930-182620 GCF_000495115.2 Populus euphratica
GGCCTACATTTAAAATGAATATTTACCATAAATTAAAGGTATCTTATATTATTAGATATATTATTATAAAACATGTTTTAATTAAGGAGTTATTGATACTTCAAGTGCAAAATGATGATATAAAAACATGATAAAAATGCTCTTTTAAGTACTAATCACACCCCCCAAACAGCTTATTACTAGTCCCTAGTAATCAAAGCGTTAAAATAGAAAATCAATTTGCAAATTTCATAAAGCAAGGTATTCATCATTTAACTTCCATTAATCTATCCAGATAAACAAACTCTCATTAAATTTATATATCTGCTCAATACCTCTTAACAAGATATTAATAAACCTTTCTTTTGTGCTCAATGTATCAACACATAATTATGGGGCTTTTCTTGGAAGAAAACAAAATTTTTGTTCTAATGTTTAAGGTTAACTTCCTTGGGTTGGGATTACTATTTTTGTCTTTTTTTTTTTTAACTCTATATACATATACTTTAAAAACATCATGCATCTTTAACCCTTTTTTTTTTCTTCTTTTTTTTTAAATATATATACATATAATTTAAAAACATCATGCATTTTTAACCCATGTAACGAGCTTTCGGCTAATGACTCCCAAACCAGTTGGTCTTAGGGCATTAGGTGTTAAAACACCCCTACGAGCTTAGTAACTCGGGTCGCAGATACTAATATGTAGATAGTGCAATGTTTGATTCTCTTAAGCTTTTCTCCTTAACCCATGTAACAAGCGTTGGGCCAATAGCCCCCAAGTCAGTTAACTTTTAGGGTATTAGGTGTTAAAACACCCCTTCAGGCTTAATTGCTTAGGTTAGGGAGGCTACGAAACCAAACTTATCTACATTTTTATTATTGTCATTTTTTTTCTTTTTTTTTTCTTTTTTTTTCATTTTTTTAATTATATAAAATCTCTTTCCCTTCTTTTTTTTTTCATGTTTTTATTTTTTTTCTTTTTAATTATATACAATCCCTTTCCCTTAGTTGTTACCTTTAACAAAAGAACATAAATAATGTAATAATCCAATGTGCAACCCACAATCATATGTTAAAGTATGTGTGTGAAAATTAAGGTTTAAGAATACATGTTAAATGAGTATATGAGCAGAATTAAGTGATAATAATGCGAGAGTTTGTAAATCTGAATATTTCAAGAAGTATTATAATAGACCTTATTAAAAATGGTTACTAAGATGTGTCTCAAGAGTCACTTTAACAAAAGAGCTCATTTACTCTGTCATCCTAGTAACAACAATTATGCACATGCTTTATAAAATGGAAAATAATTTTTTTTTTATCAACTACTACCCTCTCCCCCCAACCAAAACGAGACATTGTCCTCAATGTTCTAAGGTAGAAAGATAGAGTATAGAAGATATCACCTGAAATAACAAACATTGACAAACCTGAAACACACTTAAACAAAAATAAGAAAGAACAAAACACAATAATAAAACAAAACAACACAAAAATTACAAATGAAGACTCAAATCTAATCTAAGCTTTTTATGGCTTTCCTTAGATGACCGATTTATGCGATTCATGGAGGGATCAATTACAGGAATGAAAGATTGTAGTTGGTCAATCAATTGTTCAGTAGTAGCAGCAAAGATTATGATTTGTTGTGCAGAAGATGTTAGAAATTCCTGTTCCACAGCATGATGAAGAAAAGACAACAACTTATCATAATAACCATTAACATTTAACAAACCTATGGGTTTATGGTAAATGTGCAGTTGGGCCCAAGAGAAAATATGAAAGATCTCTTCCAATGTGTCTAGACCACCTGGTAAAGCAATGAAGGCATCAGCATGGTTAAACATTGCATTCATTCGAGCTGACATTGTAGAGACCTAAAGTTCCTCTCTAATTTTTTTTTCCAATGATGTCCCCTTGTGCTAAAGCTTTGGGGACGACCCCTAAAACTTGACTACCTCCTAAAAATGCAGCTATTGACACACCTCTCATTAACCCAAGACTGTCTCCCTCATACACTAAATGAATCTTTCTCTCAGCTAGCACCTGACCAAGATGATTTGCTGATTCTAAAAACTCCTTTTCTTTCCCAGGACTAGATCCACCTAAAACACAAATATTTCTTATATGATGACTTGAGGAACTTGCCATTTCTACACGCTTCTGTATTTGTTGAATGTATGCGTTAAGTGGAAATGAAGGGAAGGAAGAGAGGATTTTATAGATGAGAAATTAAAAGGGAAATCATGCCACCTATGTATAGTCCAGCTAGAGTCTCACACACACTCTCTCTCTCTCTCTTTTTATTTATTTATTTATTTACTTTTAAAAAAGCATGTGTATGTGCAGGTAGTTGTGATTGTGGCTCACATCTTCCCTTGGTTTTACGTCCAAGAACGGCTTAAACGCCCTCTATGGGTCGGGGATAGGCTTCCCATCCAGTTTTCTTAAAAATTAGCAAACAGGGTCTTTTTTAGTCAGATTCCCAAGACTAAGTCGATCATGTTCTTTATGAAATAGTGGTCATAAATCATGAATTGTACGATGCACATCTCCACTAGGATGCGTCTCAAGAGTCCATAGAAGATTATCTAAAGACTCCTTACTCAGGCCATCCTTAATGAATTGTATTTTATCTTCACGGTTTATAGATACCATTCTTAAAGAATGACATTGTGTATTACAAGTCCATCTAGCACATCGATGACAGACTTCTAATCATTTTGCATGACGTTTCTTTGCAAAAGTGCTTTTACCTATTCTAAGCATGTGTGAAATGAAGGAATTAGAGGACTCACCTCATAATCGGACATTTGCTTCAATCAACCAGCGAATATCTTTAGGAATTCTATGATTCATTAACAATCTCAATCTTGCACATCTAGCACGGTAAATTTTTGTAATCGCATTCTGAGGCAGAGCGGGAAAATACTTTTTCAATTTTTCAAGATTAGTGTCCATTTTCAAATGAGAATTGGAAGAGAGATTCAAAGAATTGCACAAATATATACACAGATATCAATTATTGTGGGAAACTGAAAGAACCGACTTAAGTCACGAAGTATCGTTATCCGCCATTTGACCGGGGTGAGAGAAACAAGCAAAAATCACTCAAAAAGAAACAAAAAAAAATCAATCTTTATATACAGGATCACCCAATTCAATAGAGTCATATTCAACTGAAAAATTGTCAAAGTAAACTTTCAGACGATGTTCATTTACCTTGAAAACATTGTCATTCTTTGGATTCTCGATGTCATAGGCCCCATATGGATACACATGTTTCACAATAAAAGGACTGCTTCATCTTGATCTTAATTTTCCAAGAAATAAATGCAGTCGAGAATTATAAAACAAGACTTTTTGACCAAGATTGAATGTTTTTCTCAGTATTTTCTTGTCATGAAACTCTTTAATTCTTGCTTTATGAATTCTTGAATTTTCATATGCATCATTTCTTATTTCCTCAAGCTCATTTATTTGTAATTTTCGCAGTTGACTAGCATCATCCAGATTTGTATTGAAAGCTTTAATAGCCCAATAAGCTTTATGTTCAAGTTCCAAAGGCAAGTGACAAGGTTTTCCATAGACTAGTCTATAAGGTGACATACCTAATGAAGTTTTATAAGCAGTTCGATAAGCCCAAAGTGCATCATTAAGTCTTAAAGACCAGTCTTTCCTATTAAGGTTCACTGTTTTCTCCAAAATATGTTTGATCTTCCTATTAGCAAGCTCTACTTGTCCACTTGTTTGAGGGTGATAAGGGGTGGCAACTTTGTGTGTGATTCCATATTTCTTCATTAAAGACTCAAATGGCTTGTTGCAAAAATCTGTTCCACCATCACTTATTATGGCTCGAGGGACTCCAAATCGACTCAAAATATTTTCTTTCAAAAACTTTATCACTGTTTTGTGATCATTGTTTCGACTTGGAATTGCCTCTATCTATTTTAAAACATAATCTACTGCGACTAATATGTATAAGAAACCAAATGATGGAGGGAATGGACCCATGAAATCTATACCCCAGCAGTCAAAGATCTCAATGACAATAATAGGATTTAAAGGCATCATGTGATGTTTTGAAATAGATCCCAACTTTTGACAATTTTCACAAGACTTGCAGAATACATGTGAGTCTTTGAACATGGTGGGCCAATAAAATCCACTTTGTAAGATTTTTGCAGTTGTCTTTCTTGACGAGAAATGGCCCCCACATGTCTTAGAATGACAAAATTTAATGACACTACTTACCTCATTGTCAGGAATGCATCTTCGAAATATTTGATCAGGACAATATTTGAATAAATAAGGATCATCCCAATAAAAGTTCTTAACTTCGTTTAATAACTTTCTTTTATCTTGGGTACTCTAATGAGCTGGAAATTGTCCTGAAACAAGAAAATTGACCATATCAGCAAACCAAGGCACTGTAGAGACAGAAAGTAAAGATTCATCGGGAAAGTAGTCATCGATTGGTGTGATGTCAGTTTTCGAATCTGTTGTCAATCTTGACAATTGATCTACGACAACATTTTCGCTGCCTTTCTTATCTTTGATTGTGATATCAAATTCTTAAAGTAATAAAATCCACTCCACCAATCTAGCCTTAAAATCTTTCTTAGAAAGAAGATATTTCAATGTTGCATGATCACTAAAAACAACAACAGGTGAGCCAACGAGATAAGATCTGAATTTTTCACATGCAAATATTACTACAAGTATTTCTTTTTTAGTGGTGGTATAATTCATTTGAGCACTATTTAAAGTTTTACTTGTATAGTAAATTACATAAGGTTTCTTATCTTTTCTTTGTCCCAAAACAGCACCTGTGGCATAATCACTAGCATCACACATTATTTCAAAAGGTAATGACCAATTGGGAGGTTGAATGATAGGAGCACAAGTAAGCAAGTTTTTAAGTTTAACAAAGGCTTCTTCACAATGTTTAGTCCATTCAAAAATAGTATCCTTTGTTAGAAGGTTACTTAAAGATTTAGATATTACACTAAAATCTTTGATGAACGTTCTATAAAAACCAGCATGTCCTAGGAATGATCTAACATCTTTAAGAGATTTTGGTGTTGGTAAGTTAGCAATTAACTCGATTTTAGATTTGTCAACCTCAATTCCTTTTGATGAAATAATGTGACCAAGTACAATGCCGTTTGTTACCATAAAATGACATTTTTTTCCAATTTAGCACAAGATTCTTCTCTTCACACCTGGTCAAAACCTTTTCTAAGTTAGTCAAACAATCATCAAATGAATCGCCAAAAACAGAAAAATCATCCATGAAAATCTCAAGAAAATGTTCAACCATATCACTAAATATACTAAGCATTCATCTTTGAAATATGGCTGGTGCATTACATAATCCAAAAGGCATCCTACGATATGCAAAAATACCAAATGGACATGTGAAAGTAGTCTTCTTTTGATCTTTCAATGCAATTTCAATTTGGTTGTAACCCGAATAGCCATCTAGGAAACAATAAAATTCATGACCTGCAACTCTTTCTAAGATTTGATCCATGAAAGGTAAAGGAAAATGATCTTTTCTAGTCATTGAATTAAGTTTCCTATAGTCAATGCACATGCGCCAACCAGTAACAGTTCTTGTGGGAATTAACTCATTATTCTCATTTGTTATCACAGTGACTCCAGACTTCTTGGGTACAACTTGGGTAGGACTTACCCATTTGCTGTCAGAAATAGGATAAATGATTTCATTATCTAGAAGCTTAATGACTTCATTTTTCACTACTTCTTTCATATTAGGATTTAGCCTTCGTTGCATTTCTCTAGAGGGTTTAGCATTTTCCTCTAAATAAATTTTGTGTGTACAAATCAAAGGACTAATTCCTTTTATATCAACTATGGTCCATCCTAATGCATTTTTGTGCATTTTCAGAGTTTGTAATAACTTACCTTCTTGATGTGCATTAAGTTTGGAAGAGATTATTACCGGAAAAGTTTCATTTTCTCCCAAAAATGAGTATTTGAGATTGGATGGCAATGGCTTCAAATCAGGTTTTGGTGGTTGAACACTTGAAGGTATGGACTTAATTGATCATGGTGGCAATTCCTTAATTTGTAGCCTCCAATTACTTGTCTTTGATTCTTCCTGAAAATAAATCATTTGCAAATCATCATATTCATCAATCTCAATTTCACTAGAAATGGTTGGAAATTAATCATGAATTAATTTTTCAGTAAAGTTGACACGACGAAAAGATTTATCATCTCTAGGTTGCTTGCAAATGTTGAAAATATTCATCTCCAATGTCATGTTTCCAAATGATAGCTTCATCAGTCCATTCCTACAATTAATCAATGCATTAGAAGTTGCAAGAAATGGACGTCCTAAAATAACAGGAAATGAATTACATACTTCAACAGGTTGTGTGTCCAAGACAATAAAATCCACAGGATAAATGAATTTATCGACTTGTACTAACACATCTTCAATTATTCCTCTAGGCACTTTTATAGATCTATCGGCAAGTAAAAGAGTTATAGAAGTTGGTTTTAACTCACCTAGATTGAGACTCTGAAAAACTGAATATGGAAGTAAATTCACACTAGCACCAAGATCAAGTAAGGCTCTTTCAATTTTATGCTCTCCAATAAAGCAAGAAATTGTAGGACAACCAGGGTCTTTATATTTCAAAGCATTATTGTTCTGAAGAATAGCACTTACTTGTTCGGCTAGAAAGGCTTTCTTTTTCACATTCAGTTTCCTCTTCACAGTGCATAGATCTTTCAAAAATTTAGCATAGGAAGGAACCTGTTTAATAGCATCCAGCAAAGGTATATTGATCCTTACCTGTTTGAAAATTTCATAAATTTCAGAATTGTGATTGACTTTCCTTTGTTTGGTCATGGCTTGAGGAAATGGAAGTGCTGGCGGTGAATCAGTCGTTTCTTTGCAATTTTCAGATTCAACCCCTTCCTTACCCTCAGAGATTGACTCATCATCTTTCTCATAAGGTTCAAGAGAGGGTTTTTCAATAACCTTACCACTGCGCAGAGTAGTGACTGATTTGACTTGATCCATGTGTTGGCTTCCGGAACTACTTGCATTTGCATTGTATTGCCCTTTGGGATTTTGTTGTGTTTGAGATGGAAACTTACCTTTCTCTTGGAAACTGAGAGCAGATGTTAATTTAGCAAGAGTATCTTTAAAATCTATCATGTTTTGAGCAAGTTGAGTATTGATTGTCTCTTGCTTTTCAATGAATGCATACAAAGTTTCCTCAAAATTTCTTGTAGGAGGTGGAGCATAAGGAGGTGCATATCCATGAGAATTTTGGAAATTATGGTGTGCTTGAAACGGTGGTTGTGAAGTTTGTGCATTGTCACTCTTCCAACTAAAATTTTGGTGATTTCTCCAACCAGGATTGTATGTTTGGGAGTATGGGTTGTGGTTGGCCCTTTGAAAACTGTTTAAAGCATGGGCTTGTTCATGGAGACATTCTTTAAAAGAAGGCAAGGTTGGACAATCGTTGGTTGAGTGTTCATTTGTTTCACAGATTTGACACACAATGTTTTCAACAGATTTTAATTGACCACTCTTTTTCAATTCTAGTGCCTCGACTTTTCTAGCTAAAGATGCAAACTTGGCTTGAAGGTCATGATCTTCCCTAAGGTTGTACATACCTCCACTAGATGTATGAGGTTGAGTTTTACTCGGTGCCTCATATGTACCCGCGGTGTCCCAATTTTGAGCATTTTCAGCTAACAAGTCTAAGTACTCCATTGCTTCATCAGGGTCTTTATCTTCAAAAGTTCCATTGCACATCAATTCAACCATTTGCCTATCTTTAGGTGTTAACCCTTCATAGAAATGTGAAACCAATCTCCATGTTTCAAAACCATGATGAGGGCAAGTACTAAGCAAGTCTCGATACCTATCCCAACATTGGTAAAATGTTTCTCCTGGTTTTTGAGTGAAAGTGGTGATTTGTCTCTTGAAAGAGTTTGTTCTATGAGATGGAAAAAACTTCTTTAAAAACTGTTGTTGCATTTCATCCCAAGCACGAATGGATCCTGGTCTTAAATTTTGTAGCCATGTTTTAGCTTTATCTTTTAATGAAAAAGGAAAAAGCTTTAATCTAATGGTGTTCATGCTACAATTTAAATTATTATATGTGTTGCAGACCTCCTCAAATTCCCTTAAATGCAAGTATGGATTTTCCAATTCCAAACCATGAAAAGAAGGTAAAAGTTGAATAATACCTGGTTTAAAATTAAAATGAGATGCATCAGGAGGAAAAACTATGCATGATGGTGCACTTGTTCTTGTGGGATTCATGTGGTCTCTAAGTGTTCTAGCACGGTTATTCTCATTATTCTCATTATGAAGTGATTGATTATCTTCTTCGGCCATATTTTCTGAAAATGATGAGGATACCCTACAAAGTCTACCACTTGATGTACGTGACCACACTCTCATGCACGTGTAGGAATAAAATAAAAAGAAGAACAAGAAAGCAAAAGAAGGAGGAAGAAAACAAAATAAAAAGAAACAAAAGAAAAGAAACAAAGTTATATACAAGAAAAGTGAAAAGAGAAAATAAAATAAATACTATAATTTATACAAGAACTTACCTCCCCGGCAACGGCGCCAAAAACTTGACACGACTAAAAGATTGATGTCTTCTCCCAAGTGCAGGAGTGTCGAAGTAATAAATAACCCGGCAAGACCGGGGTCGAACCACAGGGAGGTTAATTGTACAAATTATAAACAACAATTATAAAACAACAATAACAACAACAACAATAGTAATAATAATAATAATAATAATAATAATAATAATAGTAGTAGTAGTAGTAGTAGTAGTAGTAGTAGACCTAAATCTGAGATCTATAGCTCCATATATGACCTAATTACCGAACAGTGTTGTGGTTTGGATTGCACCGACATCTCTTTTCTAATTTTGGTCATCTTTTTGCCCTTGCAATTTAAGTTCTTAAAGTCATCAATCAATCCTTTCATTTATGTGATAGGCCTGCATTTAAAATAAACATTTACCACAAATTAAAGGTATCTTATATGATTAGATATATTATTATAAAACATGTTTTAATTAAGGAGTTATTGATACTTCTAGTGCAAAATCATGATATAAAAACATGATAAAAATGCACTTTTAAGTACTAATCATTATACCATCCATTTCGAATGTGCAATAAATAGAACGCAACCACTGGTGTGCGTTGTTACTGAGCTATAAATTAGGCGGTTCTAATTGTCAGCACCTGACTATAAGTGTCGTGTAAACCACTCAGATGTCATGTGCGCAAAATGTTGCGGTTATATATCTTCTGGAATGTATTGTGGTTTGCAGTCCCTCCAAACTACCATGTCATTCCAACCTTGAAAATCGTTATCTCTCACCTTTTTTTGCCTTTTTTTTATGTTTTATATCAAAAATCACGCAACCTACTTCCATAGTGAGAAATTAGATTTTGAAACATAATTTTTTTCAAAGCAAATATTATATTGTTTTCAATGTTACCTAGTAGCCACGTAATTTTCCCAGACCCTCCTCACTATAGTGTCATATGCACTGTCCCAGCTGAAGTTTTCTTAAGCATAAATAATTAATTTTAAATAAAAATAATAATTTAATTACAATTATATTAATAATTTATTAGAAATAAGCTAAAAATTGGAAATTAACACCAACCTCAAATTTGTCAAACCATTCATCAATTTGAGGTATCCATTCAAGATGTCTAGATACCTGACTCCATTGATGGTTTAAACGCCGATGATATTACTTAGGCGGCCTCAATGTCTGTGAACCTAAAAATAAATTAAATTAATGAAATATTGATTAGTTGTTCATAAATTATGTTATAATTAAAAAAAACTAAAACCAAAACAAATTTACATTGAAAGGTTATCATTCCACTATACCTTGTACTTGTGGGTGAATTCATTATATTATGAAGGCACGTCGCCCCTGCGCTATGAAACCATGCTGGAAAAGGTAGCATCAGATGATGGCGCTAATGCCTCTTCGTAATTGGCACTAAAGGATATGTCATCCTCACTGCTAAAAGAACTAGTTGCGACCATATGTGAGGGACGAGTTGTTAATTTCATTCTACGCATCCACATAATTTTATACGAATAATTATATAATTAAATTTGATTGTTAAAAAAAAATAGCAACATCTCCCCTATACTAAAGACTACCAAAACTTTTTTAAATATATAAATATTGACAATAGCGACAACCAATGGAAAACAAGGTTCTTACTAAAAGTTCTAAAGTTATAATTTTTCTATAATTGGTTATTCTTATCTCATAATATGGGTTGCGAGTTTATCAGGATATCCAAGTTCTTTAGTACTCAATAAATAATAATCAAATTAATATTTGATGGCAAATCTAAGGACAATATCTAAAACTTTAACCTTCAATATTTCCATTTCATGTAGCATTGAAGAAGTAATTATATGTTTATTTGACCACTATAATTGTAAATTTAACAAAGAACAAATAAACTTACTAAAAGTTCTAAGGTTTTTAATAGATACATACATACCAAATAAAGTTTCAATTTCATTGCCAAAAACTTTTCATTGCCAAAAACTTTATTCACGTATATTCAATTACTAATTACAAGCTAAATTTAACAATAACAATTAAAATTAATAGAAATACATAACAAAAATAACAATAGATAAAAAAAAACAAATAAAAAATAAAAACTTAAAACAAGTGAAGAAGAGAAAGTACATACCTTTTAATTTGTTAAAGATTGAACTAAAGATTACAAGCCAAAAACACAAAAATGTTGAAGGAAATGAAAGGAAAAAACAAATCTTTGAAATGAAGAAAACGAAAAAATAAATTGAATCTAATTTCATTAGCAAAAAATATATTCATATGTATTCAATTACTAATTACAAGCTAAATTCAATAATAAAAATTTAAATTAATGGAAATACATACCAAAAATAATAATAAATAAAATAAAGAACAAATTAAAAAATAAAATCTGAAAGAAAATAAAGAAGAGGAAGTACACACCTTTTAATTTGCTGAAGATTGAACTAAAAGAAAAAACAAAACTTTGAAATAAAGAAGATGAACAAATGAACTAAAAAGGCGATCGCTAGGATTTATAGCGCAGTTTTACTAATGGACATTTAAATAATATTAATTTTAATTATTTCATTGGTGATATTTCAAAAATCTATCTGAATTACAATGCAACTATAATATCTAACTATTCAAATGGGTACATTCATCTATACTAGACCGGTCCTTCAACTTTTTCTTCAAACAGTAGATGTATCGAGAGATGCTCCATTGAGTCAAAAAATAATTAAGGAAATATCATCTCAAGTTTACATAGTGTCTCGATGATATTTGTTCCAAGTCTCTCAATAAGATCAACATTTAACTTGGTGGAGCATATATCTCTAAAGAAATGATTGATCTTCGTGAGTACATCCCATATCCTTTTTTTGGCAACAAATCATGATAAGCTAATGGGATGAGTGTTTGTATAAACACGTGGTAATCATAACTCTTTATTCCATACAATCTGCATTCCTCCATATTAACCAACCTTGATATGTTCGGGGCATATCCATCGGGAAAACCCAGACTCTTAAGTCATTTGTAGACTAGTAGTTATGCGTTTTTCTCTAACAGGAAGCTTGCTCTTGGTTTTGCGACCCATGAACCATTACAAACTGACTCTATATTTTTACGGTTACATAACAAAGTTATATCCAATCCAGCCTTGATATTGTCATTTGTCTTCCCCTTCACATCAATGACAGTGTTGAAAATGTTCTAAAACATGTTTTTTTCTATGTACATAACATCAAGGTTATGGCAGAGGAGATTGGTCTTCCAATAAGGAAGCTCCCAAAAGGTACTTCACTTTACCCAATTGTGGGTCAAACTAAAACCATGAAACTTTTGTTTACCTGATTGAAGACCAAACACAATATCATTATACTCTGAAACAACAGCATGCAATTCTTCACTAGAAAGATATAGGGTGCAACATCCTTTTCAAATCTGCCAATAAAGAAATCCATTATGTTCTTTCTGTACCTATGATTCGATGGCAAAAAATGACAATAACAGTAAAAAAAAAAAAAGTTTGACCTCTATTTATTAGCATGAATGCCTTATTATTTTCCATGCAGTATGGACAAGCTAGTTTTCCATGCATGCTCCAACCAGAAAGTATTCCACAAATTGGAAAATTATTGATGGTCCACATCAAAGTCGCCCTCATAATAAAAAACAATTTCCTTAATTTATCATAAGTCAAAGCTCCGGAGGATCAAAACTGCGTCAACTCATCAATCAATGGTTGAAGACAAACATCTATATTTTGGCCCGGGCTGCTTGGACTGGGTATGACAGTAAATAAAAATCTGAACTGTGGCCTCATATATATTCAGATTATTTTGTCATACCTGGCCTCACTCAACCCGTGATTTGACTTAATGGTGAACACTTGTGCTCGGCCGATAATTTACTATGGTTCGTGCAGTCATCCCATAATAGTTTGTCAGAATCTTTCAATAAATAAAAAAACCTAGTTGCATCTGCATTAGGTTCTTCTTTTACTATTGGACAATGACTGACATTACCTTAATTCATTCTGATTACATCCATGACTATATTCCTGTAAGGATTAATGTTGTCATTTGCAACTTCATGCACATTGCTAACACTAGAAGTTGACCCCATCACCCTTTCTCTCATACTTTTATTATGAACAAATACTTCTTCGTGTGTATATAAACACTGATAATTCTTCATAAACTCTTTGTGTAGAAGATGCATCATTACAACATTTGGATGTAGATACTTTTTATTTTGACACATCCTGCAAGGACAACTAATACTGCCTCTAGTGAAATTTCTGAGAATAGATGTTGCGAAATTAATAAAACCCTGAACCACGTTACAACAATCCATCTTCCGCAATCTTTGAGGTGAATCTCGATACATCCAACAATGATCATCTATTATTTCTATCAAACCTCTATAAAAATTATGATGACAACATATATTAATTTACTATGTTATGTAAATAAATTTGCAAAAATATTGGTTTAAGTGGAGATTATCCAACAAACTAATTACAACTTCTCATAAATATTAAATATTTATTATCAATTATTAACATCTATATAAATTTATGAAAATTACAACTCTGGAATAGCATTGATAAAAATTAAAACGGACCCTTTAAACAAACTATTAATTATTTCACCAAAACACATATAATTTGGTAATTCAATAAATTTTCAACAATTTACAAACAAATATAGATTTCATTCGGTAATTCAATAAATTTTCAACAATTTACAAACAAATATAGATTTTATAAAATCTAAAACAAACCATAAAAAGTACAAAATTAAAAATCCATAGTATACAAGTTTATTTGAGAAATAACAATAAAACATGTACATGTACTAAAAAAAATTGACATTTATATTTTATAAATTGAAAAAGATAGAATTACTTACAAAAAAAATGATAAAATCCATTGGTAAATTAGAACTCGGATACTATGACCACAAAACTTAAAGAAATATAACTTATGCTGAGAAAAGGAAGATTTTTTTATGGGGGCTGGTTGTTTGCAGTTTGAGAGGGGAGAGTTAGGATGGGGAAGAAATAGGGGAGGAAAGAGTCAGCAGAGTGGTCATATATTAACTTTTACGGATGGAATAACCAACGAACAACTTTTGTTAGTGATTCCATTGATAATTTTGTTGGTAAATCGATCATATCACTGTATAGAGATCCTAGTTTGAATCGTTTGGTGATGCCATAAGCAATTCTGACAGTGAATCAATGACATCACTATACAAACTCCCGGTTTGAATCCCTCGGTGGTTTCGTTGATAAAATCGCTCGCAAAAGCTTCCACGTCAGTGAACTGCCCTTTTTTTAATTCTAAATATTTTGTTTGTAATTTTATCGGTATATACCAATTGATACCGACTGAATTACAGACAAAAAATATTTCATTAATAACAATGACTGCAAATTACCAACAAAACTATTCCGTTGGTAATGTTGTTGATATTAAGTGAATTTCTAGTAGTGAATATGCCACCCTTGTGATCTGCCATAACACCCGAACCTGAGCAAAAAAGTTATCCCTTAGAAGCGTTAAACCCACTGCAAAGTTGACCTCAAGAAGCTGACCTAGCCAGCCTTTACAACCTAATTTTATAGTTGATCCAAAACTTCATTTTATTCATATTTTAATCCCTGAGCTTGAGAGAGAAAAGAGAAATTTCTAGGAAAATGGTGCACGAGAAATAAAGTTGTATGTTGGCCACTTTTTCATAATAAAAAAATAATCTTGATATTAACGGGTTTCATTTAATGAGAGAAGTTTTTTTGAGATGGTCTTGATCATTCATCTTATTATCTTATTTAGGCTATTTTATTTTTATTTTATATTTAACCTATTAAAGGTTTATTTAAGACTATAAATGGGTTTATTAGGGTCTCTAGGGTATTTTTTAGGTGTTTTCAAGTTAAAAAAGGATCAATATAAGGGTTTTGAGATCTTAGGATTCGAGCCTCAATTTTTCAACCACCTGATATAGCTGAAGTTCAACCAATAGATGACGCATCATCTGTCACCACATACAAATTGTCATCTGCTTTGTTTTTTGAAAAACAAATAGGCTGGCAACACTTTGTCTGCATAATTTAAAAAATTAAAGGTCAGACATGTGATTCTGACCTTCTCTATTTTGTGCAAAGCATAGTTATTAAACTTGGTCCACCGATTAACCTTGATCAACTCGAAAAAAAAAATTTAAAAATTAAGTTTTTAATATATCACATGAAAAGGTTAAGAAATATTTCATATAGATGTAAACTATATATAGCTATCTCACATGAAAAGGCTAAGAAATATTTAATATGTATGTGATATATATATATATATATATATATATATATATCCTATAAAAAAAATTAAAAAATAATTTATGTGAATAGAGATTATATATATTTCATTGAAAAGTTAACATTTCATACAGATATAAGCTATAAAAAAAGTATGCAAGGCCAAGTATTCACACATTAACTTTATATTTTTTGGATTTATTAAAAAAATAAAAAATAAAAAGTTGGGTTTCACTTAGGTTACGGCAAGTCACTTGGATTACAATAGGTCACTCGGGTTTTACCACTCTAATTGCAAATCCAAGTTTAGACCATTTAAAACACGCCAAGGCCTAGGTCGTTTAGGTCCCGGGTCAACCCATCTAGCAAGCCTGGTTTTATATCTACGATTCTAAGAGCAGGGCCACCGGACTCCTTTTATAAATTCTTTTTTTTATTATTTTTTTTCTTAAAGTTTATCTAATGTTTTAATAAAAATAATGAAAATTATATTTAGGAAATTATTTCATTTAATATCATTCATTTTGAATTTCTTTTTGAATAAAATTATAATATTTTTTATAATATTAACAAATATGGTTTTATATAGTCATTCAAGATTTTCTTAAAGTATGATAAAAATTAATTATAATAAAATAATTAAAATTATATTTAAGATATTATTTTAATTAGACCATTCAATTTGATATTTTTTTTCAAATAAAATTATAGCATTTTTTTTAAGTGGCAGCAATCATTTCAAGCAAACTTTATTTAAGTTTGTGGTCACGAAACAAAGTTCAAATAATTGTAATTTAGGATATGTTTTTGCATTATTGTTACTTTTTATTTAATTAATTATTCTTCTTATGAAAAACAAAGTTTGGTCAAAACAATGAAAAACGTATGTGAATTAGAAAATATGATTATGACAAAAGAAAAACAAAATATATTTTTTCATCATCATAATTTATTCGTTGTTTTTCCTACAAATAATTTTTTATTATTGTATTATTAATTAAAAATAGATTTTAAAAAGTTTCATACAGCCGCACGTAGATAATATATCTTTCTCTTTTTTGTATTACTCAAAATTATCAAAACCAATTTTTTTTCTTTATTAAGACTTGCTTGAATGGTTTGATAAATTATTATCTAAAAAATAATTATTCTTGTAAAAAATATCAAACAAAAACGGAGCTCATAAATAAGATGAAAGGATTTTAATTAAAAAGATTTATTTTTATCATTTTTTCAAATTGTTCCTTTTTCTATTTATTCTAAATTTTTATTGAAGAAATAATATAGATCGAAAAGCTATTTTTTAACATATATTAATAAAAAAGAACGAATTATACCATAAAACTATTGGTTTAATGGAATTTAAATTATAATTTTACATAAAAATAACTTTATTTTTATATAATTAAATAAATAAATAATAGAAGAGCTTCATGTCATAAAAGAACAAATATCTTAATATACATTTATTTTTTAACTTCTTGACTTAATATTAAATTATCGTTAAATTATTTTTATATTTATTAATACATATAATTCTTATTTTATTTTCTTAAATGAAAGTATTAACTTTTATTTTCATAATTAAATTTTTATCTTGATACTAGTTAATGCATTAATGCTGTTAATTTATACATGTTATTTTTGCATTAAATTTTTTTTATTCAACCCTCAAATTAGCTATAAAATTATAATCTAAATCTCAATTAATCAAGTTACTATTGTTGTTAATCTCAATTGAGTAGTTAAAGCATCAGAACATTCCAAACAATTTTTTATCTGAACTTATCATAATCTTAGCAAAGGAATGTGTATGTGTGTGATTCAATTAAAATTTCTAGCAAATTTAGAAAACCAATCAACTTATAATATTTTTGGCATGAATTTTTATTATTATTATTTTTTTTTCCTATTAGAGAGTACCAAACTTTATTTTCGCTATGCATCCAAACTTTGAAGATTTGTTTTCTGATCAAGTGTTTTTATTAGGTTCTATCAAAAGCATGCTGGTCATAATATTGACATGTCATCATGTGGACATACACACTAAATATACGTGAATATTACACTTTATTTTCAATCGAGTGTCTATGGTTTTATTTTTATTTTATTTTTTTATTTAAATGTATCTATTTTTCATTTTTTTTTCTTCTTTTCTTTTTAAGTGTGTTTTTTAGAAGGAGAAAAATTCAATAGCGAGCAGATTTTCACAATCCTTATATAAAACATCCTGGAGCAAGTTAAATAACAATTTTGTTTCATATTAAAAAAAATAAAAATAAAAGGGTATACCTATAAATAAAATAAATCAAATAGAATTGATTTCTTTCGCTTTCTCACAAATCAAACAAGTGGAAATCAAATAAAAGTATAGATACCCAATTAAAAATAAAATAAAATATTCATGCACTCTTGGGTTATATATCAACTAGTATATTGTTCCGCACTTCTAGCGTATAGTTCTGTACTTTGCATTAGATTAATAACAAATTTTTTTTAAATATGAAAAGTATAGTGTAACTCAATAGTTTTATGTTTGGCACCATTTTAGATCTAATTGCTATTGGGTCTAGCTGGCGACGGAACCAGACTCAAAAGCATTGAGTCTTGCTTTAAAACCAGATCTGATATTCTAAAAAAAATTAAAAATATCTTAAAATATTTTTAAAAAATATATATATTAAGAAATTAATTTTTTATTTTGTAGAATATATTTTTCATATCATCATATCAAAATAATACAAAAACATCAAAAAAATATTTATTTAAAGTAAAAAAATTAAATAAAAAATTAATTTTTTTAAAGTATTTTTGAAAAACAAAAACAAGCATAGTTTAATAAGAAAATTCAACCCAACCTAAAAATATATATCATCACCTAACTTTCATACAATATAAAAAAAATCATCAATTTATTTTATCTTTACATTATGAAAAAAAATTAAATAAGAGGAAAAAAATTGAAAATACCTTAAAATTAAAAAGAAAAAAATTAGTTGTCAATGTATTGGGTTTTGCTCTGATATGCATTATTTATAGTGCTACTATAAAAAATATTTTATTTAAAGATAGTGATGTTGCAAATGCATTATGTGTTTTTAACTCAACTTAAGCAATTTTGTATTTGAAAAAAAATATTACTGACCCACTGAGAAGCGCAGGCCAATATACTAGTTATTATATTATTATATAATGGTTATTTTTGAAATGTTAAAATATATTGAGATGATATTTTTTATTTTTTAAATTTTATTTTTTATATTATTCCATAAAAATAATACAAAAAATATTAATTTAAATTAAAAAAAAAGTAAAAAAAAATTGAAATCCTTTTGAAATGCAAAACATATTTTAATAAAAAAAATCAATTCAATCTCAAATGAAAAAAAAAAATTATCACTCAATTTTTGTATAATATGAAAAAAGTCTCATTAATTTATTTTTTCTTTACTGTATAAAAAATAACTATAAAAAATTAAAAAAAAATTAAAAAATCTAATAATCCAACTAAAATTAAAGATATTAGATCTAGCTATCTAACTAGATTAAAAATAAACTAATCTAATTAGACAATTAAACTCAATACTAATAGTCTAACATACAAAATGTTTTGGAATCAATTTAAATATAATTTTCAAATCAAACTTAATAGCATTGGATCCTACAATGAAGCTACATCTAACCATTTTTTATACATCCAACCATTTTTTATACCGAAAATTGAGAAAACAACACTCGCAATAATATTTTTCAATTAAAAAACAACGGTCCAAACAATACACTGGCATTTATAGTGCCACCACGGTTCACAGTACAATAATTCTATATACATAGCAAATTCACGATAATTTCCCCGCACCTATAATATGCTATCTTGTCAGTCTAATGGTCGTGTCAACATCTATTTGACAAAATCTAATAAAAATACTTTATTAAAAGAAAAATCACAATTTCATTTTAAACACTTTATTAAACGTTCAAAATGCCCAATTGGTGGGTGCTCTCCACGTCCCCAAGTATATAAAATCAAGGAACGTTCAAAATCCCCACCATTTCCACGATCTCCATCGAATCAAATCTGGAAAAGAAAATGACAGAGCTCGCAGAGACCTACGCTTGCGTTCCCTCGACCGAACGAGGCAGAGGGATCCTAATTTCCGGTCATCCAAAAACCAATAAAATCCTTTACACTAACAACCGATCCATTCTCATTCTCAACCTTGACAACCCGCTTGACGTCTCCGTCTATGGTGAGCACGCTTACCAAGCCACCGTCGCCCGATACTCTCCCAATGGCGAGTGGATCGCCTCCGCTGATGTATCCGGGACTGTCAGGATCTGGGGTGCTTACAATGATCATGTCTTGAAAAAAGAATTTAAAGTACTCACCGGTCGGATCGATGATCTTCAGTGGTCCCCTGATGGGTTGAGGATCGTCGCCTCTGGGGATGGAAAAGGGAAATCTCTTGTTCGCGCTTTTATGTGAGTCTAAAAAATAATTTTGTTTTACTTTTTAAACGCATGGCTAAACGTCAGCAAGCAGAGTTTCTATGGTTTGATGATTGATGTTGATGGTTGTTATTTTTTTTGTTTTTTTGTTTTTTTGTTTTTATAGGTGGGATTCAGGAACTAATGTAGGGGAATTTGATGGGCATTCACGGCGAGTTTTGAGCTGTGCGTTTAAGCCAACTAGGCCATTTCGAATTGTCACATGTGGAGAGGATTTCTTGGTTAATTTCTATGAAGGACCGCCATTTAAATTCAAGTCATCTCACAGGTTTGTAATGGTGTATTTTTGTAGTAAATTATGAGAGTCTTAATTCTGATTTTAAGTTCTTAGAGTTAGATCAAAATAAAGAGGGTGCATTGGTTGAAAAGTTTAGGTTACATGCAGGGATCATTCAAATTTTGTCAATTGTATACGGTTTTCTCCAGATGGTAGCAAGTTTATCAGTGTAAGTTCTGATAAGAAAGGCATACTGTTTGACGGAAAGACAGGAGAGAAGATCGGAGAGTTGTCATCTGAGGATGGTCACAAGGGCAGTATTTATGCTGTTAGTTGGAGTCCTGATGGTAAACAGGTAAGCCTGGTATTAACTTATAATGAAAGCTTTTGTGGTGAACACTCTTGTTTTGTGGTGCCTAAACCAATACTTGTTGATGTGACACTTCAAAAAAAATTAGTTAATAATATAATTCTTAGAAGACATTAAATGAGGGTATTACAGTAGAAGCATAGGTGTAGAAATTACAACTTTATCTCATCATTTGTTTTTAGTTTCTTTCAATTTGTGAAGCTACTACTGAGGATTAAAATGAATTCTGTGTTGTGTTTTGCTTACTTCTTCATGGACCATTTATGGAAACAAAATCTGCAGCCAAGTACTAGTATTTCGTAATTAAGGACCAATTGCATGCTATTCTCTTATTAAAAGTAATTTATTTTTGATTGATGTGCTTGAGGACTGTACAAAAAGTGCTCTATTTTTATTGTGGATTTGATTTCGTTTCCGTTGATACTTTGTTTCCCCATTTCTGTATTTGCATTCCTTTATTTTCTGCTCTTTCTCCACCTGGTAAAAGCAACTCTTTTTGTACCTGATAATTAACCAAATTGTGGTTAAACTATTTTATAGGTGCTAACAGTATCTGCCGACAAGTCTGCAAAAGTGTGGGAGATCTGTGATGATGGTAGTGGAAAGTCGACAAAAACTTTGACTTCTTCTGACTCTGGTGGAGTGGATGATATGCTAGTCAGTTGCCTTTGGCAGAATGATCATCTTGTCACTGTTTCTCTTGGTGGCACAATCAGCATTTTCTCAGCTAGTGATCTTGGTAAAAGTGCACTGCAAATATCTGGTCATATGAAGAATGTTACCTCTTTATCTGTGCTTAAAAATGTCCCTAAGACAATCCTGTCCAGCAGCTATGATGGTTTGATAGTTAAATGGATTCAAGGCATTGGATACAGCGGCAAATTGCGGAGGAAGGAGAATTCTCAAATTAAATGCTTAGCTGCTGCTGAAGAAGAAGTCATCACATCTGGTTTTGATAATAAGGTGATTAACTTGGCTACATGTTTTGATTCTTAAATGAGTATGCTGTTTTCCTTTTCTATTTTTATCTACTATGAATTTGAGGACGTGAATGAGTTCCTGCTCATCAGGATCAATAGATGACATATGAAACATGCTATTGGGATTGTAATAGGTTCTCCTGCTTCTAACTTACTGGTTGTGAGAGGAAGTTTTTCTTTTATTTGAATAGTCATACTATTGTTAGAAGGACTATAGTGTTGTAACTTTCTTTATGTTGACCACATGTATCAAATAATCAGTATTGAATGGAGAATTTCTCCCTGACATGTGTATATAGTTATACTCTTTGGATTGCAAGCAAACGTGATTCCTACCCCCCGAATTGTATTTTTATCATGCCTCTTCAAGCATCCTTACAAACTATCTGTGCCATTTTGGTGCCTCTACAAGTTGTCTAAATATGAAAATGATTTGTCCTGCTTTGATTTCTAATTTTTAGTAGCCTAAAACAAAAACAAGTTGAAACAAAGAAAGAAAAAGGAGAGCTTTTCATTCCCAACTGAAAGCTTTATGAAGCCCTGAATTCTATCAAAATAAGTTTCATTGTTTTCTTTAATTTCTTCTCAATGTTAATTAAACAGGATTTGGATAAATTATGAACTAATTATGATTTCTACACAACGTTTGGTGCATTTCTTTTCCTTTGAGGAAAGAAATCCGTGCCCCTTTTAACCTCTAATTCTTTCTTTCTGCTATTCTTTGTATTTTTCAGTTATGGAGAGTTCGTTTTCTTGGTGATCAATGTGGAGATGCAGATTCCATTGACGTCCGCAGCCAACCAAAGGATATAAGTCTTGCCCTTCTCTGCCCTGAGCTTGCTTTGGTTGCAATTGATTCAGGTGTTGTCATGATTCGTGGTACAAAAGTAGTGTCAACCATCAATCTTGATTTTGCTGTGACGGCATCTGCAATTTCACCTGATGGAAGTGAAGCAATCATAGGTGGGCAGGATGGGAAATTGCACATATATTCTGTCACAGGTGATACACTCACAGAAGATGCAGTCCTTGAAAAACATCGTGGAGCTGTCAGTGTCATCCGCTACTCTCCAGATGTTTCAATGTTTGCTTCTGGTGATTTAAATAGGGAAGCAGTAGTTTGGGATCGTGCTTCCAGAGAGGTACTTTGATTGCTTATTTAGATCCAAAACGTTGATGCTATACTCTCTGTACAGCTGTTTATGCATAGCACTTAGTTATTGTTGGTTGAAGTTGCAGATGTGCAAAATTGTGCCAGGTCTGTGCTCTTTATGCAAGTGAGCTACACTAAGTACATATCTACATGATAGCGAGGCATTGAAAGTTTTCTGTTATTTTGCTTTCTAATTGTCACAGAGCAAAGCAAATTTGGCTGTCAATTCTCTGTCTATGGGAATTTTATTGAATTGCATGATTTGGAGAAGCCACCAAATCAAATGAAGCACTTGCAATAGATATGGATTTTGATTGGGGGATTTGGCCAGTTCATTAAATAAATAGAATCATGAATAACATAGCTCCTGTCATTATGGTTTTTGGTTCTGTGAATTTTACTTTCCTACTAGCATATCATTGTCCTTAACCTTGGTTTTCAAAACTGAAACTTCCATAGTTACTGGTCTTACATCTGGCATAGGCCAGAAGAATGTTTTGTTTTATGCCCAGCTATCACTCTCGAGTTTGCTAGAAAATCAGTTTAGATAAGCAGTCACTCATTTTGGATGACGTTTTCCTTAGTATGCATGCAAGGGGCAAGTGAGGCTGCACTGTGGGTGAAATGCAGAAATAATTACTGTTCTTACAGTTGAACATCAACCTGTACATTGCCTAAATCTTTCTATGTTATACATTGTTCTTTTAGTTTGCAAGGGGCAATGGATGGGGTTGGTGGAAGGATTGCTTTCCGTATAAGCAGGCACAGGTTGACTGGTATATTGCAGTCTGATGCTGCTCCTTGATTTGGGATTTACTAGTTTGTGTTACATGCCACAGGCACCCTTAGGCCTGATTGTCAATTCGCTGTGTTTTGTTTTTTCAATTGTCCGTGCTTTATTTTTTATTTTATTTTTTCTTAAATTAAAGATAACATGAAAAGTTTATGTCAAAATGAACCATGTTTCCTTCTTTTCTTTACTTCACTGAACTGTGGAGCCTTATTTTTTACTTGCATATTTTTGCGCAGGTGAAGCTTAAAAACATGTTGTACCACACTGCCCGCATAAACTGCCTTGCTTGGTCTCCTGATAGCAGCATGGTTGCTACTGGATCGCTTGACACCTGTATAATCATATATGAAATCGACAAGCCAGCATCTAGTCGGATGACCATCAAGGGAGCTCACTTGGGTGGAGTTTATGGATTAGCATTTACTGATGATCGTAGTGTGGTAAGTTCTGGTGAGGATGCCTGTGTTCGTGTTTGGAAGGTAAATCCACAGTGATATGAATGAATGGAGGTCACCATGAATATATTCAGGTCAAAATTTTTGAAACTTGGTGACCATGCTGGATTATTTTGGATTTTTGAAAGGGTGTAACTAGATTAAGGCTCTTTCTCCTAGCTAAAACAGTGCTGGTTTTCTCTCTTGGGATTTGCTGAGGCTGGGCTAAGCTGCTTTTTGTGGTCTTATGATGTCTTCCTCGTGATTCAAAAGTGTTTCTTTGAAGGGCTGGACGTTTTTTAAAAAACAAAGGCTGTAACGCAGCTGGGATTCTGAGATATTAATTTGCTTTTGGGGCGGAGAAGATGATGGTTTTTGGTTGTCTAGGTGATCTTTTTCTTCACAATCGCCCCCCCTCCCCTTTTCTATGCACTTGTGCCACAAAGTGAATGTCATGTTGGTTTCTTTTTTGGATTATGCTCGTTGTGCGACATCACTCTCTGTATTTTCTGCTTCTTGTGTAGCTGAAGTGATTTTATCCCGTTTTTACATCATCTGTTGTTTCTGTTCATCATCACTGAAATGCCAGAGATGCTCATAAGAAACAATAATAATAAACGTGGTTCCAGGCCCGCCCAATAGACAGATTATACAAGTAAAGGTGTTTAGCAGCCGAGGAAGAACAAGGGCTCTATATGGCTAGCCCCTGTTCATCGCCCAGGCTGAACCGTTCAGCTACTAAAATATCAAACTAGACTGCCTCTAAAATGGCACGTAACAGATTGGATTTTCGATTCGGCTCGCCGAACATGGTAAATTTCTTGTCAACCTCAAGGCTGCCTGAAACTTAAACTGGATGTCACAGACATGTACACGAGAAAATGCAGATGAAACAGAGCTTGCCTCAACTTTATGAGTTTTCACCTATAATTTCTGCCCTTGTGGTTTTCGCTGGCCCCTTCACGAATATCAATATAGACGGCTTGACTGCTCAAAAGGATATCTCGGACCTGAGGGAGTGGATAAGCTTTGATTGTAAGTACTGTTTATTCTTGCATTTTAAAATTATTTTAAAAAAAATTAAATAAAAATATTTAAAAAAAATTTAAGTTTTTTTATTTTGTTTTTATAATTAATATTTTTTAATAATTTTATATTATTTTAATGTATTGATATTAAAAATAATTTTAAAAAAATAAAAAAATCATTTTAATATATTTTTAAATAAAAATATTTTTAAAAATAAATACAATATACTTCCAAACAAGTTTTAAAAGGGCCAGCTCATGAACTTCAACTTTGTGGACTAGGTTTACAGCCACCACACGAACCACTAGCCATATTGTTACATGTCTTTACCAAATATGCAGGGCCTACCAGAGGGCAACTGGGTTTTCAAAGTACGGAAGAAGCACACTTATATTCATCCATTATTAGAATTATATTATTATATTATACGATATAATGAATTGGTCCATGAGATGAGAAGATCTTAGATTCTAGTAATACTTTTAATAGTTTCATTGGTAGTTGATCAAGGTTATAGATCACTAAATTGTGGAGTTACTTTAAAAAAAAATTATTAGATTTAATATATTTTTAAAATTTTTTGAATTTAATTTAATTATAATGGGATCAAATTTAGTTAAATTAACTAGATCACAAGTTAACTTGTTCATTTAAATTTAAGTAGGGATTAAATTTAGTTAGGTCAATTGGATTACAAGCTAATTTGATTAATTAAAAAATAATTTAAAATAAAAACTAATCATACTTGGCTATTTATAAATAATAGATGGAGGCTTGTAAACTTGAGGATTACTATAAATTTATATAATTATTAATTTTAAAATCTGTAAAATTAATTAAAATTTATATAAATTAGTTAAATATCTATATTAATTTAAAAAAAATACCACGATGGCAACAAAAGCCGTAGATATAGGTGTGGTGAGAAATAAAAGTTGGACCAGCAAACTTATTCATAATTTGGTCCAGCCTTCTATAAATATCACAGTATTTGCCTCTGAAAAAGTTGGGGATTTTTTTATTATATCCTTTTCATTATTTTAAATCAACTGAGCTTTCCTGTGGTCTCTCCTTTTGTCCTCCAAGCCAAAAATCATGGCTTTAAAGCAAACTCTAACACTACTAGGCTGCTTGCATCTCAATGTCACGTGCCCACAGACATACAATAAATGCTATCAGATATTTAGCGTCTTTTTGTATTAAAAACATGTGGAATGTCCTTGTCCCGACACCTCCTTCCAAACATTGGTTTTATTTATATATATATATATATATATATATATATATATA
>NW_011500060.1:182672-217250 GCF_000495115.2 Populus euphratica
TATTTATAAATAAAGCTATAATTTACTGTGATCTTGGACCTTGCAATACTGTCGAATGTAAGTTTTATGACAGCTATTGTTGAAAATTTTATTCTTTTACAAAAATGAAAATTTTTTATTTTTTATTCTATTTTTATATTTTCACGGTGTTCACATGCTACTGTTGAATTAATTCGGGCAGATTAGTCTTTATATATTTTTTTACATAATATAATGATATTTTTATTTTTAAAAGTAAAATGACATGTTTTTGTCACTTTGGGGTATTTTTGGTATTTTAAATTTAATTATACAGTGAATTACCAGACTAAGCCCCGAAATCCAAAAATAAAAGAGTGTGTAAAGGCATTTATGTATTTTTCTTTTGATTTTTTGAATAATTATTGAATTAAGAGAGAGGTCATTACATTTTTTTTATCAATTATATAATATTATTTAAATAATTAATGTAGAGATGAGTTGGGTGGGTGTCTAGAAAATTTGTGGTGGCGCTTTTGGCTAATGCACTTAGCTAAATGGTAGCTTTAAAGGCGGCAATAAAATCCTCTCGACTGTCCTTCCTTCGCTAGGCGGCCTGTGTTTCTCCTGCACCTTTAGATCGTCATCAACAATCATTTTTTTTCTTTTTCATCTGGAGAACGTGTTGCACCTAAATTCAATGCAACCATTTAATTAGTTTTATCTTTATATTTAATTTTTAATTTTTTAATTAATATTTATTTAATTTAAAATAATTTATATATAAAAAAATTATTTTCAATTTTATTCCTTATAAATTTTTTTATCTTTTAAATTTGATTCTTAAAAAATTTAACGTAACTCTTTTGATTGGTTGTTTTTTTTCAAATTTGCTTTCTAATCTTTTTATTAATAGTTTTTATTTGAAATAAATTATAAAATTAGATTTTTTTTCAATTTCACCCATGAATTTTTTTATATGTTTAATTTGGTTCTTACTTTTTATTTATTTATTTATTTTATTTAACATAGTTTATAAAATGAGCTTGTTTTTAGATTTCATCCCCATGAGCTATCAAAATTTTTAATTTTTAATTTTTTTATTAACAAATAAAATAAACAATTAAAATTAAAAAATCTCAATATCTAGTTAAATAAATAATAAAACTAAAAAACATGTTTTTTTATTAATAGCCTCATTTGTTGTTTTTTTTCATTCAAATTATTCTTTTATATTTTTAAATTATTTTGATATGTTAATATGGAAAATAAATTTTAAAAAATAAATAAAATATATTTTTGAAGTGAAAAATATTTGAAAATCCAAATTTAATTTTATAATAATATTTTTGTATTGATTTAATGTTTACAGACGGGCGAAGACGGAACTTTCACAAAGCACCATAGAAGCTACAGAAGAAACAAAAATAAATAACACGAAAATGTCAATTTGGGGGTTGCATGATTTCATTGGACAGTTTTTAAGATTCCTTTTCGTCGCCTTCTTTGTCCCTTCCAGGCATAGGCATGTCTAGGGGAGGTCTAGGGATGCCGGTATCATGATCCCTCTTCCCTGAAAAGAATGATCTATGCCGTTAAAAGCCCGATCCTAATGATATCTTTCAGAACGACAGACTTTCATTTTTGTTTTTGCTTTTTATTCAAAATAAGAATAATTTTGCTTCTCAAAAGGAGCGTCCTCTCATTAAAGTTTTATATATATATATAACAATACTGAAAAATATAACTTAATTAATTAATTTCTAAATTTATTTTTAAAAAAATATTAGTTTAAATCTCACAAATTTCAAAACTAATAAAAATTTATATAATTATTAATTTTAAAATTCATAAAACTAATTGAGATACATATAAATTAATTTAAATATTCATATCAATTTAAAAAATACCCCAAGACATGCAACATGTATGGAAAAAAAATATTAACCTATGTGGCTTCTTAGATCATTTACAAGGTATTATTTAATTATATATATATATATATGCTACAATATTTAGAGTATATATAAACAATTTTTTTATTTTTTTAATTAAATTCTTAATTGCATCCAATTAGATAGAAGTATGCTTGAAATTATGATAAACACACCACGTTACAAAAAAAAAAAATGATTGAAATGTTAAACAAGGAGAAAATAATATGTTTATTCTCACATTATTGATAATTTTTATTTTAATATAAAAATTTATTTTGTTTGTTTTTTAAAATTTAAGAGAGGAGAGAAAAGTTGTCTAAAAACAACAAGGAAAGAAAAAGTTGTCAATTTGGTCACTTTTCAATTAAGAAACTTATTATTTTTGTATCAACAGGTTTTATTTAATAAAAAAAATTGATGGTAATGGTTTTTTCTCAAAATATCTATAAAAATGGATATTGAGTTCAATTTAGAGATTTTTTATTTGTTTGTTTTTTTGAAATTTTAAAGTGTTTTAAAATTATTAGATAGTTTAGAGAGGTTTTTATAGTGTTTTATATGAAAATGGGTTGAAAATCTCATAAAACATTTTCTTTTATTTTCTCAACCATTACAATAATAGCTAAAATCTAGTTGTATAACCTACCAAATGACATGCCATCTATTACTTTTTATAAAAAAAAAAAAGAAAAGAATCTTAAAAAGGATAAAAAAAACATAGTTCAAGTATATGGATTGTCCTAGATTGGAACAACTAGGTTTTTTATCCCAAGTGCGCAAGATTATAAACTTTGATTTTTTTTTGTTTTATTTTTTTAATTTTATCATTTAATATTTAAAAAATTTTAAATTAATTTTTATATTTTATTATCATATAATTAAATAAATTTTTTTATTAAACTTAATAAAATTCATAATCCAGAACGCAACATCTACTTCTATTAGCAAGCTTATGAGTAGTATATCATTATTGCAAAGTCTTAGAATGAGATATACGTTGTTACAAAAATATATGATCAAAATCAAAAAAATTAGCATGAGCCGACAATGCGAGACCATCAACTAAATACCTAAATGATTAATTTTTCTTCGTGAGACTTTATTAAGTTCATATTTACATGGGTATGCAATCTTACGTTGAATACCATATTATTGTAAATACTTAATTACATTTTTATAGTCCCAACACCTAGTTTGATTATAACATCTTTAATTTTCTACTAAACTTCCTTTCAACTGTTAAATAAAAATTAAAAAAAAAATTATTAACGGCACAGATTAAACTTTTTTATTAAAATAATTAATAGGGGCTAGTCCTTAAATACCTCAATGCACTAAGTCTAATGATTCAGTTGTAATAAACCTGTACTAAACTAACTAAACCTACTCGTATTTTTTAGGCAATAAGAACTACATAACTATTTAAATACATTTATTGGGCCATCATAAGACTTTCATATCATAAATCTGATATTTTTAACCTTGACAATGTTAATTTACTTACCATTGCATTCCAGTATTTAGGACTTTATATATATGTATGTATAATCATACCTTATTTTATAAAAATAAGATATGATTATAGATTAGGTAAGCAACAAGACAAGAAAATAATCTGCAACTCCTAGGCATCCACGGGATATGATGCATGAGGCATCGACACATCGAATAATTTCTCTTTATTGTATTAGATAACCTGTAAAGATTTTATGCTTTTTTTTTTCTGCCTATTTTCATTTTCTATAAATTTCTACACTCCCCCACTCACTTTCTGCATTCTCTAACTGCTCACTTCCCATTCTTTCTCTCTGTCTTCTCTCAGTCTTCAAGATGAGAGCAAAGGCATTGCCATTCTCGATATTATTTCTCAGTATTACTCACTGTATCTCCCATGCAGCAGAACTCAATGGACCTTCAAAGCAGCCAGAGACCATTAGTTTCGAAACAGCCGGAGGGCTGAGACAGGGCTTCCCTAAGGGGTTTGTCTTTGGAACTGCTACTTCTGCTTATCAAGTTGAAGGCATGGCTGACAAGGATGGTCGTGGGCCTAGCATTTGGGATGCCTTTGTCAAAATTCCTGGTAATAATTAATATGTTATAGTGTTTGGTTGCTTCATTAAATAAAATTAAAGTTTTTTCTTTAATAACAATGATGTTTTTGTTGGCTTAATGCAACAGCTAGTGATAAAAGTTAAAAACTTAATATTGAGGCCTTAGATTATTTTGTTTTGGTGATAATATGAAATGAAATGTTGATGTTTGGGAGCAGGGATCGTTGCCAATAATGCTACAGGGGAAGTGTCAGTGGACCAGTATCACCGCTACAAGGTAGGTCCTGCTCCTGTCCGTCCTTTACCTTTCTTACTATCAAGGAAATCCACATGATTGAGCTTTCATTTTGATTTTGATTTCAGCATTTAGGATCACCGCATTACTAAGAATGAGGAGAATGCCCCAAAAATATGAACATCTAGCATACTGTTACTAAACATTACTAGTACATTATTATAACTAGTGTAACTTTCATTTCTGCAAATTTTAACTTGTGGAGTTCTGATGGCATTAAATGTCCATTCTTGGTTGCATCTGATTTCTATCAAGTTCCTCCCATTCAGGACACATGCTAGATCTCAACTCTTCCATTGATGTTGCAGGAAGATGTAGATATCATGAAAAAGTTGAACTTCGATGCATACCGGTTCTCGATTTCATGGTCCAGAATTTTCCCTGGTAATTGTTTCATCTGCAGTTTCTATTAAATTCAAATTTTGTTTGTGAGTTTGTATCGTTGGATTTCCTAGCCTTATTTGACTTCTTTGATGCAGATGGAGCTGGAAAAGTGAATTGGAACGGAGTTGCATACTATAATAGGTTGATCGACTACTTGATCGAAAGAGGTATGCTTTTCTATGAAATTTTAAATGAGATGTATGTTGATTGCCAACTAATTGCTTTCACGTTTATCAAGATATAGGGATATAATTAATGTCCATGAATATTTTGTAGGCATTACTCCATACGCGAATCTTTATCACTATGATCTTCCCCTAGCTCTTGAGAAGAAGTATAATGGATTGTTGAGTAAACAAGTAGTGTAAGTATATAGTCACTAAGAACTAATGTTTCCCTTTAATAGATTGAAATTAGATAAATGCTTCGGGCTCTGCAGGAAAGACTTTGCCGATTATGCAGACTTCTGTTTTAAGACCTTTGGAGATCGAGTAAAGAATTGGATGACATTCAATGAACCTAGAGTGGTGGCTGCCCTTGGATATGATACTGGATTCTTTGCTCCTGGAAGGTGTTCCAAAGCATTTGGGAATTGTACAGCCGGTAATTCTGCAACAGAGCCATATATTGTTGCTCATCATTTGATTTTATCTCATGCCGCTGCTGTTCAGAGATATCGCGAAAAGTATCAAGTAATTTAGCATTTGTTCTTTTATTTTGAATGGGATGGAATTCAATTATTCGATGGAACAATATGCTATAGCTTGTCCCTTTTTTTGTTTTACATTGCAGGAAAAACAAAAGGGAAGGATTGGAATTCTTTTGGATTTTGTTTATTACGAACCTCTTACCAGATCAAAAGCTGACAACTTAGCAGCTCAAAGAGCAAGAGATTTCCATGTTGGATGGTAAAAATTCATTACTGCTTAGTAATGCAAGAAATTTTCCCTCTTTATTTCATTTCAGTGATCGGTGCGGGGTAATTGAGGATCACATATACTTTCCCAGGGTGACTAAAGTTGACCTTCTTGGTCAATGCTTTTGACCATGGAGATAAATTATCACCAAAATGCAGTTGATGAGCTAAAATTTGAAAACCACAGCAGCATGCTGCATGCATCTTTGAAAATGGCTTAAAATTTGATGCATTTAACTGACACATTTTGAAGAACTTACATCTTACTGTCATCGATCATGGGCTATCTGAAATTTATTTAAAGCACTTAGATTTTTGGTGAAAGTATATCTAAAGAATGTACCTAGAAAAGAATATGAAAGTATGGTTGAGACTTGAGATACATATTTTTCCAGAAAAGTAAGGGAAATGAGATACTTTCAAGGCCATTCCAGTTGCATTACACATTCATATGGTAAAGTCAACAAACCTTATGATATAATTCAGACATCTTGATAGCTTAAAAAAGTCATGTCACGCTGGTTGCGGCTTCATGCAGGTTTATTCATCCTATTGTATATGGTGAATATCCGAAAACAATGCAAAATATTGTCGGGAGTAGGCTACCCAAGTTTACGGAAGAAGAAGTCAAGATGGTGAAGGGCTCAATGGATTTTGTGGGAATCAACCATTATACTACTTACTACATGTATGATCCACATCAGTCCAAACCAAAGAACTTGGGCTACCAGCAAGACTGGAATGCTGGATTTGCTTGTAAGAAACTCTTGGTCTCCTTTCTCTCTTAAATAAGTGGAACGTCGAAGTTCATTTACTCCTTCAGTCACTAAAATGCAGTGTCTTATGAATCTTGCAGATAAGAAGAAGGGAGTGGAAATTGGTCCAAGAGTAAGTTCTTCCCACACAAGTTAACAGTGCATGAGCTATGGGTTTGGTTTTATTTCATATGAGTAATTGGACACTTGCAGGCATATTCTTATTGGCTTTATAATGTACCATGGGGTATGTACAAGGCTGTGATGTACATCAAAGAGCGCTATGGAAACCCTACAATTATACTATCTGAAAATGGTATGAGCTGCTACTTTACGTCATGATTTCTTATTTAAGCCAAGTTGTAACTTTTTATGGCCTTGTTTGACCCTGTTAATATGAGAGTTTTTTATAAAAAAAAAATCTTATGCAGGGATGGATGATCCTGGTAATCTCACACGTTCCAAAGCATTGCAAGACACCACTAGAATTGGCTACTACAAGGCCTATTTGTCTCAACTAAAGAAAGCAGTTGATGATGGAGCCAATTTGGTTGGGTACTTTGCTTGGTCATTACTTGACAACTTTGAATGGAGATTAGGCTACACTTCAAGGTTTGGAATTGTGTATGTTGATTACTCCAGCCTAAAGAGGTACCCAAAAATGTCTGCCAATTGGTTCAAGCATCTCCTAGAGCGGAACAAACATTAAGCTGCAGGCTTTCTTTAATTTAGTTGTCTGGAAAACAATGTCTTGCAATAAAGCTATTGAGATCTTCGTTTTCTGGCTTCTTTTTTTTATTTATGATTGTTCAGTGGCGCTTAAATTCCAGACATCTGCAGAACACCTTAACCTATCAAGAACATAGGAAGCCCACAAGCATGGCTTTGGTAATTGCACTGATTTGCAAAATTAAGTGAAGTGCTTTTCAGAATGTATTGTGTTAACTTAGAATGACAATGAAAATTTATCCTCGTATCTCCATAAGAAACCAGAACATCAAACTCAGCTCTTATCAACCAGGCTCAAAAAACTGCAAATGTCATGTGTAGACCCCCGCCCTTGGTGGACAAGAATGGGGCAAGGTCCCTTGACCTTGCCGCCTAAACAGTCTAATCTCTAATTCACATCTTAAAGCCAATTTTTCTCTGGCCTGTTTCAGGACTTCAATGAAAAATGAAATCCAACCAGGGTTTCTTAAAGATAACCAAAAAATGGGCAATAAATCATAAACAAAGAGATTGAAAGGTTACTCTCGAGAAAAGAAATTCAAAATAGTATTCTTCGTGTTCTCCAGACTCATGTGCTTGCTTCTCTTTGCCTTTACATTTTTACCCTTTCCATTAGACGTCATTTTAGGCATGGAATTCACACTTTCTTTGGACTCGGCAACACACAAGTTGTCTGGGTTTTCTGCCTTGGTTACCACTGAAGCTTGTGCAGTAATGCTGGCTCCCTGATCTAAGTGAACTTTGTTGAGTTTTCTTTTCTTGGGAGGACTTTTATCATGAACCTCTGACTGGATGTCATCGGGAGTAGCCCATGGTATATTCATCTTTTCATGGTCAATCACAACTGAGATTTGTCCAGCGCTGCTATCTTTCTGGTCCAAGTTGATTTCTTCAACTTGTTGAATCCTGAATGGGTTCTTAGGAACTTTCAGTGGCACATCATTGGGAGCCATTGCTGTTTCTGTACTATTAACTTTAGGTGGCGAAATTACTTTCTGAAGTGCTAGAGCTTCGCTGATATACATACTTTCAGTGGAAAGTGGCTCCTGCTTCAGTACCACACCTAGTACAATAAACTCAATAGTGTAAAATTATGCAATTTTCAATCTGTATCAACAAAGGTCAAGTGGGGTTAAAAAACTTGCCTGCACTATCTCCTTCAGATTTATAGGAAAGAAAGGCCATCGTGCTGTTCATCTGTCTGGATACAACCTTAGCTTTGGGTTTCTGAAGTTGAGAAAGATTTTGAATGAAAATAGGGTCTGGAAGACGTCCAGGAGTTCGAAAACAAGCAAAGGCCTCCATGGTTGTTGGATCCAAGTTCCCTTGAGCAATTGCAGTTACTACGGAAGGAGGAATTTCTCTGGAGTCATTTGCAATCAGTCAAGGAAAAAAAATTGCACACCAGACACAAGCACACAATATGCACAGGTTTATACGGGTAGATTAGCATTGCTAAGGTCAAATACGCCCAATATGCAGCCAGCATCCAGAACTCTCCAAGTGTTCATCCCAGACAAAACAATGCAATTCTTTTTAAAATACAACCTCGATGGATTTACTAAAGCATCTGTGCCGTGGCCGAGAACATCTGGGGTTTTGAAGGCTACAGTTCTTTATGCTTGACATGGAAGTGCAAGCTGAAACAAGAGCTGTAGAACTTTCAGAAATAGTATTCGCTCAATTAAAACAGGATACGGTCCAAGGAAATCCAGCTTCCCATCCAAAGATTCCAGTAAATTTTGAGGGACAGGCTTCATGTGTTCAAGTCTCTTATTGTTCGAATCATATCTGCGTCAAATGCAAAAAAAAAAAAAAAAAAAAAAAAAGGAAAAAAAGGGTCAGTCCATATGTATATAGAGCGAGAAAATGAGCAACAATGCATTTGGAATAGCTTAGTTTTACAATCTACACACATTCTGGCATGCTGGAAAACTGCTAGAGCCTCTATGAAACATTTTGAATAATCTTCAGGCATTTGTCGACCTTTCTCCAACTTCAAAACTGATAAAACCTGAAAGTATGCCATCAAATATAAGCTTTCAAAAGAAACTGATTAATTAGAAGCATCAGTTGGATAAATGTTTGACTCCATGGCAGAGTAAAACCATACAAAAGTTCACAAGGTTGTCATCGATAAGGCTCCTTTTTTGGGTAGCAGGTACAATATCTCCTTGACCAAAAAAAAATGCCAGACAAAACAAGTGGGCAGTACAATAAACTGGTTGCAAACCAAACCAGATGTGCTTTTCAAGGCTCATACATGATCAACTCTCAGCTAGTGACCAGAAAATTCAACCGTATTTTTCCTGTCTTGGCTCAAATAATATTCAGAAAAAGGGTAGGGTACGAGAATGGGTAGGGTAGAAACAATGCTATGCCTCCCCAAAGAACCACAGGAAGAGTGAATAATTAGAAGTTCATTTTCTCTAGCCAGACAGGAAAAAATAAATAAAGAGATTCCAGATATCTTTTCTGATGCTTTAACATGTTTTCATAACTAGATAGAGAAAAACAGACAAATCTAGATGTTGTTATAAAATGAATAAATAAACTGCTGTCGTTAAAACTAGCATAGATAGAAACCATCTAAAACACAAGTTTTTCTTGCTATCACTGCATTCTGTTGTTTCCTGCTCCTCTTTCATTTGTTTTCAGTAGAACTCAGATTCAAGGCAGGAACCCTGCACAATATTGTTACCTCAACAGCTACTAAAAGCTCAACAAACATTTTCTGAATAATTTAAAGTTCATTTTTAACATGTAGCTCAAGTTATTTCTGTAAAGAAAAGCTTGTACCTTGCATGAATTCCACAGAATTTCCGTAACACCAGAAACTATAATGATTTTTTCCTACTGGAAATTCCAACATCTTCTGAAGATCAATCAAAATTTAAAATGTGTTCATCGAATTTGTTTGTCACCAACAGAATTGATCATCTAATAGATTGGGAAAATCAAGTTAAAATAATGTTTGATTTAGAGATATGCACTTTAGTTCCAAAATCATTTGATTATGACCTCATGAGATTGTTACTGTGAACATAGCATTTATGCAGTGCATTGGAGCATGTTTATGGCCTGATTTCATCTTAAGATTTTGAAATTTGATCAACATTATGGACTATCAAAAGCACCAGAACACACTTACACGATCTAAGTTCCGATACTTGGACACATAAGAATGAGCCTTCGAAATCCCAATTCCAGGAACAGATGGAAGGAAATCACAACCAGCTAAGACACACATACCTGTACACATGTCATAAATGAGCCAGTTTTCAGTTTAATTGCACTAATTCGACAATGGAAACATAAGGACTATTTTTCTCACAACCAGCTGTGATACACATACCCCAGAGGTCAAAATATGAGCTAGTTTTCCATTAAATGTCCTCTTGTAATTAGTTCTATCTCGTGAGATTGAAAACTGAAAGCTCTATGTTAATATTATTATAATTATGGAAACAAAATCTGCAACCAAAGTCGATAAAAGAACGGAAATACTTCCATTCAGATGCATGAAAGCACTAGGAACGATGTGTCCTATATTCTCTGTTTTAGTCTGTTTTTATTTGTTCATATTCAAAACTTCTCTATAGTTTGTAAACTTTTAAGCAAGCATCAAAGTGGTGGACTCACCTATGAACAATTCCTTATCAAAACATCGGAATGAAGGTTTGCGAGCTGCAGCATCGAAAACCTTGTCTAAAACTATCTCCTCACCATTGCCGTACCGATCCATCTTAAAAATAGTCTGAGCAACCAATGCAAATCAAATCAAGACAATACCACCATTAATACCGTCAGTAATGAACAAAGACAGCTGTGTAATTAGGAGAGCAGTAGACCTCCTTCTCCAACAAACCAAAGTTTCATGAAAGTTCTTACAGCTTGGCAACCATATGCCAATAGATCACTGTCCTCTGTTATAACAGCTGCTATGCCACCTCTTACTGCTTCAAGGCTAGCTAAATATGCTAACTGTGCATCAGCCTCGTATGGAGCTACCAAAAATTCTATGTTTTCCGATCTCAAGATCTGAAAAGTAATCACAGGACAAAGGGCATAGGGCATGGTTTATTATAACTTAGATACTTGACGCAAGAAAATGCAGATAGCTTCTAACATGCAGATATCTATATTCTATGGAAATATGATAATTTCTAGAGCTACAGATAGCAGGTCACAGTCAAAGATGCTGCAATCACATACCTGAATCAGTTGATGTGCCATCAATGGGGTAATGCTAATTGCTCTCTGTATGGAAAGGGCAATGTAGATTAGTCATTTACATGCATTGAAAAAGAAACCAAACATAGATAGCGATTATATAAACCCTGGCAAAATGTAAAGAATAATTATTAAACACAAGCTATAACATAAGGGTAAAAGAATCATACAAGATTCTGTGAAGGCTAAAGTTTAGTAACAACTAATATTTCATTGCTTGAGATACCAAAGACTTTCAAATTTTCCAGATTAAAATCAAACAAGAGATGGAAATGGACAATTAGAAACAGTCACAACTGCTAAGAAACTTTGGTGTATATAGCTGTTTGACATTTTACTCATTGACCCATCTTTCAATTAGGACAAACAACATGGAAGATGAAATTTACTCATTTGGTTAAAATTTCTCGTACCTGAAAAAATTCAGTAGCAGCATTAGCATTCCCTTCTTTGAGCTTCTCCATTGCCAACTCACGATTAGCTTTTCTTTTCCTAAATTGAAATACAAAACCCCAAAAAAGATCTCGAATTTCCAATTGCTAAACCCCAAATGCGAACTCAATAAAGAACATATTGCACATTATCCAAAAAGGCAATATTTTTTAATGAATTTAACTAACCTGTATCTGTCTTGTTCAGTTCCAGCTTTACAGGGAATATTTCCACCATCAAAAACAACAACTGGTGTAATCTTGTAGTGTCTAAGTAGATTAATTCTGTGCATAAAATAGTCTAAATACCGCAACTTCTTTTCGCTATTTGAATTTAAACAAATCTCCATGCTACACGAATAAGCTGCAGCATCATTTCCCAAAAAACCAACAGGAAAAACAAAATCAATTCCCCTCCACACCAAAAATAAATAAATAAAAGAAGAAATGAGTCAAGATAGATTTTTTATACACCTCCTTTATGTAGCCAACTATAAGCATCAATACCCACCTGCAAAAAAACCAAAAAAAAAATAGTAAATAAAAAACATAATATCAATTTAAGCATTGAAAAAAACACAAAACCCAGATGGGGTTTAGATTAATACACGTTTGCCATCATATTTTTTTATGTGAACAGGTTCAATGTAGGGTTTCATGAACTTGAGCAGATCTTTGACACCCATGTGCAGCTTTTAGGTTCTGTTTTCCTTCTTTCGAATTTTTTTTTCTGATTTTTTAATTTTGGTCTGTGCCTGTCATTGGGAAATTTTTAGAGGGTGAGAAATGGCGGGAAATTGGCAAAATGTCAAAATGCGGCGGCACTGAGGTGCCTCGTTGGGACTCTTGGGGGATTAAGTTGACGTGGCTGTTTTCAAGAGTCCTTCACTGGCTAATTCTAGATCGCCACGTACGTAAGATTTAGTTTCGTGCATCTTTTCCTAATATTTCCTAAAGAAAACGATTTTCAAACCAATTCTTTATACTATATTTTTATAAAATATTTTTTTATGATATTAGGAATATGTAAGCGATAGATATATACTAATATTTTTTACTGTTCAAATTGTGATTTGCTGTATACTAATGTAATGTTATGTAGGGGGGGAAATGTTTTGTGACCAGAAAACATTTCTTTTATAATTATAAAATATTTATGGTCTATTTAAAAAAAAATTTTGGTTGATCATTACAAAATAAAAAGGCTCTTTAATTTATTTATTGGAAAGTATTTTTTTAAAGCACTTTTTTTCTTGTGTTTTGCTACATTATAAAAAATTAATCAATGAATTTCACTTTCTAATTAAAAAAATATAAGTTTTTAATAAAAAAAAATGTTTTTTTATAGTTTAAAAGATTGAAAAACACAACCATAAAACTAAAACAATACAATTCTTCATTATTCTTTATGCACAATTTTTTTTACTATATTTTTATAAAATGTTTTTTTATACTATAGTGAATATATAAGCAATAGATATGGGTTCAATCACTTTAAATGATTTACTACTCATAAAAAAAATTATTACATGAGCTTGTATGAGAATCTATATGTATAACATTATTTTTTTCTCTTTTATTATGAAATGTTTTGATTAAAAAAAATGGTGTTTTTTTGTCTAATTTGTGATTTACTATATACTAATGTTGTGTTATCAAGGGGAAATGTTTTGTGATTTTATTTTTTATCGACTGGATAACATTTTTTTATAATTATAAAATATGTATAGCATGTTTTAAATTTGTTTTGGCTTGGTCCATTATAAGATAAAAGAGCTTTTTTCATTTTCTCCTGTATTGTTATATTATAAAAAATTAATTAATGAAAATCTTTTTTTAATTTAAAAAATAAGTTCTAGATAAAAAAAAAAAAGAGTTTTCTAATTTAAAAAATTACAAAACATGACAAAAAATTATTCTTTATACTATATTTTCATAAAATATTTTTGTATGATGCAGAGAAGACGTAAGTGATAGATATGGGTTCAATCAATTTAAATGATTTGCTTCTAAAATAAAAATTATTATATGAGTTTGTATTAGAATTTTGTGTGTACAGCCTTATTTTTTCCTTTTTTTTATCATGAAATGTTTTGAATTTTTGTTAAAAATGGCATTTTTTGTCTAATTTGTGATTTACTATATATACTAATGTATTATCAAGAGAAATGTTTTGGATTCCTTTTTTATCACCTAGAAAACATTTCTTTTATAGTTATAAAATATTCATGGTGTGTTTTAAATTTGTTTTGAGTTGTTACATTCCAAAATAAAAAGGCTCTTTGATTTATTTGCTAGAAAGTATAAAGCATTTTTTTCCTCATGTTTTGCTATATTATAAAAAATTAATCAACAAAATTTATTTTTAATATAAATCATGTGGTCACACAACCTATAATCAAGATTAAAATCTAATCCTTAAAAATTAAAAATAATCTTATAGAAGTGTGACATGATGAAAACTTGTCTCAAAGTACTAGTATTATTGGAATAAAGTCAAATAACATCACGAATCCAGTTAATATTTGATAAGTCAAATTCAGTTTGTTCAAGAACTAAAGAATATAAAAATCTTTTTCACACGTTAAAACTAAAAAAATTGAAAGTGTTGTTCATTAATGATTATCAAAATTTAGTCTTTCGAGTGTTTAAATAGTTGTAAAAAATTAATCATAATGGATTTATTTTTATGGGCTTCAATTTTTGACTCTCATACAAAACTAACTCGAAATCTTTAATAATAAGCCCAAACTTTATCACAACAAGCCTTGAATTCTAGCTAAAAACAAAGTATTAATTAAATTCATTTAAGCCTTGACTTGTAGCTAACAAAAATAAAAATAGAACTCATAAATCCTAATTCTTTATGTGCCATGAGAAGAGAAGAAGAAAAGAAAATATTGTAGGTTTGATATAAAACTTATTTATAGCTTATAATGCTTCTTAATAATCCTAGGAACTATAGAAGAAGTTGACGCCTCTTTGGTTTTCAAGTTATAATAGAATTTTGATCGCAGTTTTGTATTTATTATTTTTTTTAAAAGGAAAAGGATGTCACCTTTAATGCTTCTTCTTGTCATCTTTTAGTATCCTTCCAATATTAGAAAACACAATTATGTTGTTGAATTATTCTCCTTGCAAATATAAATAAACCAATAAGGATTTGTGTCATAGATGTCTATACATGTTTCATCATTGGTGACTATTATTAGATACGATCATGTGTATTTAATGAAAGTCTGAATCATTTGAAATGTTTAAAGAATTTAGAAATGAAGTTGAAATAAAAATTGAAAAGAATATTAAAATACTTTGATTAGATCGAGGTGGTTAATACTTCAACCAAGATTTTGAAGATTATCTAAAAACAAAAATTCTCTCATGATCGACACCTCGTAAAACACCATAACATAATGGAGTCTCTAAAATGAGAAATTGCACCATGTTAGATATGATACAGTCCATGATAAGCTATATAGATCTTCCACCTTTCTTCTAAAGTTATGTTCTATAAACTACTGTTTACCTTTTAAAAAGGGTTCCATCTAAGTCAAAAATACATAAATACTACTATAGATATAGTTGCTAATAGAAATAGATAAGACCATTATAAGTAATCTATATAATAGATCATTAGAATTATTTAAGTTGTTATTGTTATATAGTAGTTGTAAGTAATTATAGTTAACAACTTCTTTTTCATTTTTTAGGAAAAATACATTGAAAAGATATTAATTATAATAAATCAACAAGAAATTCAAAAGGGAATGGTAGGAGACCAATCTTATCATGCTTAAATATTTAGGTTGTAATGCTTATATGAAGCGTATAATATCTATAAAGCCTGGAGCTAAGTAAAATAATTGTAAGTTTGTTAGATATGCAAAAGAATTATTTAGATATTATTTATACCATTATGTTGAGCAAAAGATGTTTGTCTTAAAATATACTACATTTTTAGAGATTTTTTTTCTTAAAACAAGGAGTGAGAGGAAAATAAAACTTAAAGAAGTTCAAGAACCATATATTGATATCTAAATGGAACTAAAACCCAAGGTTATAATGTTTGATGTTCAGCCTAAAACTCAATAAACATAGAAACTTTGTAGATCTAGTAGGACATGTCATGTACTATTGAGATATCAACTTCTTATAAAAGCTAGTGATAACAAGTTTCTCATACTTAATAAGTCTACCAATTATATGGAAGCAATATCTAATATTGATTTTGATAAATAGCTTGAAGCCATGAAATCAAAAATGGATTTCATACACAGTAACTACGTATGGACTTTAGTTGATCCATCTGAAAGGATAAAACTCATTAGATGTAAAGTCAATATGTGTGTGTGTGTGTGTGTGTACAAAGCTAGATTAATTGTCAAAGGTTACAAACGAAGACAAGTGGGTGACTTTGATGAAATTTTCTTGTCAATAGCTATGTTAAAATTCACAAGTATTTTCCTTACTACAGCTTAACATCATAATTATGAAATTTGGCAAATGGATATCAAAATTGTATTTCTTAATAGGAATATTCATGAAAATATGTTTATGACACAATCTAAAGGTTTGAATATAAGAAATTTGCCAACAGAGTAAGTTTATGGACTTAAACAAATTTCAAGGAGTTGAAAAATCTATTTTTGTAAAATAAACAAATAGTTTGATTTCATTAAAAATATAGATAAACCTTGTATTTATAAAAAAAAAAGTTAGTGAGAGTAGAGTTATTTTTTTAATACTATATGTAGATGACCTATTATTAATAGGAAATTACATTTCTTTACTACAGTTATTAAAAACCTAGTTGTAGAATTTCTCCATGAAAGATATGAGTGAAGCAACCTATATATTGAGAATAAAAATCTATAGAAATAGATCTAGAAGGTTGCTTGGATTGTCCAAATCCATGTATATAGATAATATGCTAAAACAATTTAGTATAGAAGAATAAAAAAAAAGATTCTTACCTATTTCGCAATACATATCTCCAAATATATGTATCCTAAGACATAAATTAAGAGATATAATATAAATGATTCTATATGCTTTGGCTATAAAATCCATTATGTATGTAATGTTATATACAAGATTATATGTATTTTATACCTTGAGCATAATAAGTAAATAACAATCTAATCTAAGTGAGAGTCACTATAAGATAGTTAAAAACATTCTTAAGTATTTAAGAAAAATTAAGAATGTCTTTCTAATATATAAAAGGCATGAACTAGAAGTTTATGGTTATTCATATACCAATTTTCAATCAGATATTGATGATAGCTATTCCCTTTCAGGACATATGTTTTTACTCTAAATGGTGGTGTTGTGAGTTGAAAGAGTTCCAAATAAAAAACTATAAAACTGGTTTTACAATTGAATTTAAATACATCTCTACATCTAAAGCGACAAAAACAAAAAAGAAAATGTTTTGATCAAGAAGTTTATTATTGAATTAGGTGTGGTGTAAAACCTCTAGGTGAAAAATCATAAATTAATTAGTTTATATAAAATAAAAAATAAATCATAACTCTTAATTTGATTATCAAAAAATTTTAAAAATTTATATGGAGACTTCTAATATGATATCTTAGCTTGGGTTAAAATTTCATTATTTTTATAGAAATTTAGAAATTTGATGAAAAATCACAATTTAACTAGTTTTATGTTATTGGATGTAATTTTCAATCCAAGCATTAGATTGAGCTGAAATTTTATGAGAAACCTTAAAATACATTAAATAAAATCTGATTAAAATTTTAGGATTAATGAAGCTCGATAGTGCTAGCAATAAAAAATAGTCAAATAGAAGTAAAATGACTTATTAAGGATAAAATAGTTATTTGCCATTAAAAATAAAACAAATCAACTCTCCTTCTCTTTTATAAGTTGCTGATTGGGCAGAAAAAAAATATGAAAAGAAAAAATAAAATAGAACATTAGAGAAAGAGAGAAAAATAAGAAAAAAATAAAAAATTGAGAGAATGACCTTGTAAACTTGAAAGTTCAACTTATAAAATATTAATCTAAGGAGGAATCAAGTAAAGAAAGAAGAAATTAAGAGAGAGAATTTGGCCACACTAAGTGGAGAAGAGAAGTTACGGGAATTTAAATTGATAAGCATGAAAATTTAAGATTTTTACTTGAATGAAGTGCTTGGAGTTTATTTTAAGTTATCAAATAATGACAATTAAATTTGATTTAATTTATAATATTATTGACTATAAATTAGGTTTTTTTATGAGAATTTAGGGATTTTGAGAAAAGTAGTTAACATGATGGAATTGAGGTAGAATAGTATAGAGATAATGAATGTAAATAGTAATTAATAAAGAAATTGAATAAGTTTGAAGAAATGAACTTGTAACTACGGATAAAGAAATAAATGAATGAGGTTTTGATGGTTTTATGTTTGAGAAATGATATTCTTTATCTTATTTGAAGTATTCAAAATATGAACAAGTGAAGAAACATCATAAGAATGTAAAAAGAAGAAATAAATAAATAGTAGGAATAGTTCATGGAAGAATTATTTACGTTAGTTAAAAGAAGAAAATTGATTAAAATTATATATTTAAAATGAGATGACAAATAAATAAAAATTTTGATGCAAAATCTAATTAAATAAAAGCTATTACGTGCTTCAAATTTAGGCATGTAGAAGAAATATTAATTGGTTAATAATGTAATGTAATTTGATTGATTTAGGAGTTGTTTCAGGAGCAGGGCATCATGCAGGAGGAGTTAGGCTATCATGAGCAACGGTAGGTGCTTCATCATTTTCTTTTAAAACTAAAAGTTTCTTTATTAGTTATGAGTTGTTTATTATGACATATTGATATGAAAAAAGTAAAAGAAGAAACTTGTTTATATTATAATTGGGATGTTGGGTAATTCATATGGAATTACCGATTAGATTGGCTATTAATAGAGAATAGCCGGGTGTTGGGTAATTCATATGAAATTACTGGTTAGATTGGCTATTATTAGAGAATAGCTGGATGTTTGGTAATATATATGAAATTACCAGTTTGATTGTTGGCTATCGAAGATAATTGTTTGGGTTTGAGGTAAAATTATGAATTATCAAATTAAAAATTAAGCAATGAGTGTTGATTGTAGAGGTTATATAAGTATAGGATTAGTAAATTATGAATGAGCTATTAAATTTGATATATAGTAAGTTGTTGATGAAAGATAATTTGATATATTTTGAAGAATTATGAATATAATAACTTTATCATCTTTAAAATATTATCTTCCTTATTTCTTATTAATGTTATATATACATGTTTTTCATGAGGTGATGTGAAGTGTTAAATATGAGATTTATGTTTAAATCTATTTATTTTATGAGATGTAATGTCTTTTGCTTTGTATGTAATTTATATTATATATAGATTTTAGTACACATATCCTAAAGATATTTGTTTTTGGTATTCATATATTTAGAAAGTTTAAGTAAGGAACTAATATTAGTAAACTATTCGAAAAGAATACTTTGTAATTATGATCATGAATGTTTAAAAGATGGATGCATGTTAATGTAATAACTAGTGCAATATGAATCCTTTGAGTTTATATTTGTTTGTAGTTAATGTTTTATTTATTGATGATGTAAGGTTGAAAAAGTATAATGAAGTATGGTTATGTGAAATATTATATGATGAGATGAAATATGATTTAGGATAGTTAGATCGAAGTGAAAGATTTGAGTATTATAATTGAATGAAGTTTAGTTAATAACCTGGTAATATCAAAAAACAAAGAAAACTTTGCTGAAATTTTCAAAAAAAAAAATCTCATAATCTTATATATATTATTCAATACTTGATATTAGTAAAGAAATATTTGAGATTTTATGACATTATAATTTAAGGATGTTACATGTGGTTTGTAGCATTGTTAATCCAATAGCCTTGTAATGTGAAAATAATGGATCCATTACACAAATAAATGGACCAAGTTCTTATCAAATATCCAAACATGTATTTAAGTAAGTTAACCCGAGTTGACTCTGTTTATGTTTTTAAGTTACTTTTTAATTAATTTTTTTTCAATTCACTCTCCAACAACTCAATATATATATAATTTTATCTTTTAATATTAGTTTGTTTGGGAATTGAGCTTTATTTTTTTTCAATTTGTTTTCTGTTGAGTTATCCCTGTTTCATGGATTTATTTTTTCTCTCTCGATTTTAACATTCAACTTTGGATTTGTTAGAAATGGAGCTTTATATTTTTTTATTTACTTTTTATGAAGTTATCTAAATCTCATAACATAGGTTGTGGGTTTAACATGTCATCCTTGGTTAACTTGGTTTATTCATTTTTGTTTTTAATTTTTTTTCAATTTTATCATTCAATATTGGGTTGGTTAGAAATAAAGTTTCATAAATGTTTTCAATTTACTTCTATGAAATTATCTTGATCTCATGATCTAGATTATAAGTTTGACAAGTTAACCTAAATCGACTCTAGTAGTTTTTGTCAATATTAAGTTAGTTAGAAATTAGGTTTCATAAATGTTTTCAATTTAATTCTATGAGGTTATCTTGATCTCATGATTTAAGTTGCAAGTTTGTTATTTTTTAGCTCATTTTTTTAATTTTATTTTTCTATATTATATTGATTATGAATTGACTTTCATAATTTATTTTGATTTATTTTTTATAAGATTATCATAATTTCATGATATTCATAGATTTAGCAGGTAAATTAAGGTTGATCAAATATGTTACAATCTTAATATTTGAAAGAAAATATCATCTAATATATCGTTATATTAATATTTAAACAAGACATCATCTAATATATATCATATTTTGAGTTAATGACAAAAAAATGTTATATTAGAAAACACTTTATCAATTATTGGATAAATTGTTTTTATGTTAAAAAATGATTATATCTAATAAATATTTATTTAATATAATAATTAAGCAAGTTTAGAGTATATTTATGAAACTCAGCCTAATCTAGTTAGTTGACTTGGAGCCTTCACCGAGTTTTAAACCATAAAAACTCAATGATGCAATAGGCTTGGTCAAACTAGGTGACCTATTGGGTCAACTTGAAACTTGGACGACTCAGAGTAATCTAGTTGAGACTCGACTTTTTTTAAATATTTATTTTAATAAACCTTAAAAATATAAAATTAATTTATGAATACTTAACCTCACATCTTTTTTTTTTATATAACCAACTTCCATATAAATTGTTTCTTAACTTTTTGATGTGTAATAGCTATATATTAGCTTATATTCACGATAACTGTACTATACTTCATGCCCCCCCCCTTATGATCTACATATACATGCATTGTTTTAAAACTTTTTTTTATTGGATACTGAAACCTCAACTATTATTTTTTGTTATTTTCTTGAGTTGACTGGGATTAATCTATATGACCTGGGATTAGTCACTTGGTCAGGTCAACTTCAGACCGGTTTTAATAATTATGGCTTAAGGGGTGTTTGAGAATAAGGATGATCATTTTTTGTTTGGTTCAGTTCAGTTTTCACATGAAAAAATTAACCAAACCGACATTATTATTTATAAAAATTTAAAATCAAAACCACTTCAAACCAATTGTTTTTGGTTTGATTTGGTTTTTATTGTTTAAAAAAAGGTAAAATCAAGAAGCAAATCTCGTTTTTATTATTTAGAAACTTGTTCCAATTTACATGACCAAGATATAATTGAATTCTAATTAAAATATAATAGAACCAAAGTTGCAAATTATAACGTAATAAAAAAACAAAAATTGATAAAATATCAAGGAAAATAGAAACTAGAGATTAATCAAGATTAGAAGAAAAACATATTTGCTTATAGTGAATGAGTTGGATCTAAATAAGAGCTCAAAATTAAAAAGAAAACAAATCTATCTATAATGATGTAATTTGATTGAAATAAATGGTGAAGTTCATAAATTTATGGTCGGGGAGAGAATAGAATATAATGAAAAAGATAAAATGGAATTGAAGAGATGAGAGATAGAAAGAGAAAGAAACAAGGTTATAGGAAGAGATGATAAACAAAGAGAAAAAAAAAAAAAAGGAGCTACAAAGAGAGACGAGAGTCAAAGATAAAAAAAAAAGAGGGTTATTGTAGGTGTTGGTTTAGGCTAGAGATTATTTATAGTCTCTTTTATTTTTTAAGAGTTATGATTAAACCGTTCGGTTTATTCCGGTTCAATTAATTTTGGGCATTTAAAATAAAAACTAAATCCAAAATTATTTTGAGTTTTCTAATCGATTAATTTAATTTTTTTCTCAACTTTATCATTTTAATCAGTTTTTTTGGGTTTATTGCTCATTCTTATTTGAGAGTATAGTAACATTTACTTTTTAAAATATTTTTTTTAAATATATATTAAAATAATATTTTTTTTAAAAATTATTTTTAATATTAATATATCAAAATAATTTAAAAATATAAAATATTAATTTAAAAAAATATTTTTTTTTAAAACAAGGTTTTATATATGTTCCTAAATAGTCTTTTAAAATGGATACAAACTTAACTCTACGAAAACTAATTAAGTAGGTTTTTGGTTCGGCACACGCCCAGGTATGATCATTAAAATTAAAAACAAAAACAAAAACCTCCAAGTCGCCAAATTAAATCACATTAAATTAGGGAGTATTTAATAATATAGTATTATTTAAAAAAATTATTTTTAATATCCCATATAAAAAATCATCTATTTATATAATTAATTAATTTTAAATACGAAAAATTTAAAATTTAGCCAATTCTTATACGTTAGAATACCAAACAGGGCTTAATAAAATATGGAAGCCAAAATTATTTCAAGGCCTTTTCCCTCAAATCTCCACCACAATTATTCTCCTTAAACCCTAAGAAATTCCTTCATACGCCATCGTTTGATCACACAATGTCTCGTTTCCGACGCCCAAATGACGAGGAGGAGGAGGAGGAAGAAGATGACGACGACGACGACGACTTCCAAAACGACATGGAGGCTCTCAGGCAAGCTTGCTTACTAACTGGCACTAACCTCACCAATATCTCTCCTTCCGCCGCTGTCCCCGACAGAAGCGGTGAAGCAGATGGAAATTCCTGTGGTGGCGCCTCCGTTTCGGATTCGGGGAGCGAGGATGACTTTGAATTGTTTCGGAGCGTCCAGAATCGGTTTGCGATATCGGCGGGTTCACTCGAGCCGTTATCTTTAAAACCTCTTTATGCGCTTCCGGCGGTTTCAGATGACGAGGAGGATGATTTCGAAACACTCTGTGCTGTTAAACGCCGTTTTGCGGCCTATGATAACAATAACAGTCAAGGTAAGTAGTAATTACGTATCTAGATTTACTTCTTTTAATCAAGTTTTCTCTAATTTTAGCTTATAATTGAATTTATTTTGTTTAATGTAGAAAAATTGAAAACTGAAATGGAGAAACCTGAGGTTGGAGTTTCGGATAATTCATTAGTTGAAAGAAATACTGCTTGTGAAGTGTTACCTGTTACTGAACAAGATGATAATGCTGCGAATTTGCTTGGTGATAATGTGGAGATAGGGAATTCTGCTTCTGCTGAGGAGAATGAATTGGATGGTGGTAGATTATCTACGTTGGAGTTGGACTATTCTAGTTTTCCGAAGTCGGCTCAGGTGTTTATTGATGCAATTAAGAGGAATAGGTCGTGTCAGAAGTTTATTCAAAATAAGTTAATTCAGATTGAAGCAAGAATTGAGGAGAACAATAAATTGAAGGACAAGGTGAAAATTTTGAAAGATTTTCAGTTTTCATGTAGAAAAATTACGGGAATGGCATTGTCCTTGAGGAAGGATCCACGGATACAATTAGTGTCAGCACGAAAGACATCAGATTCTAAGCATCCAAAGGTAATCATCCTGTTTATTTTAGGCATTTAAAACATGGCTTACTGAAGTATTTCTTTTAGTTTGATTATCATACTGCTTAGATCCTTTTATTTTTATCTAGGGATCCATTTCTCCATTGTCTGAATGAGTTTTTTGGTGAAATATCTTTATACGAGTTATACAGCCAATTACAGTAACTCAGAAATAAATCATTGTAAAAATTCATCTTGCATGGAATATTCCCGTTATGAATATGTAATGGTGCTTGGTACTATTAGAAGCAAGTAGGTGTTGTCATTGAGTTGAAGGGTCAGTCTTCACAAGCACCACTGTATGTGAGCATGGGCTTTTTTACTTACTAATCATGGCCTTTTCAATTTTAGAATTCGTCTGAAGCCTTTCTTTGCCCATTTGTGCCTTATATCCCTATTCTCTATAGGTGTTTCATTATATGCCCAAATTTTACTAGTTTTAGGCATTGAAATTTTGACAATTCTGAACCCATGTAACATTAGTGGCTTGTGTTTTATAGAGGTGTTTGAGTTGGATTATATTAGTTGTCTTTATAATTTAAAGTTGAATGCTTTTTCTTCACCAAAGACACATTATGTTGATGTAGGTTAATGGTAAAAAGGTCTCTCCTTTGCAAGATGGACCAGTGGAGAACTCGCATGTTGCTAATTATAGAACAGCATTGACTAATTTTCCACTCTCACTGAATCGTAAAAAGTGGACAGAGACAGAGAAGGAAAATCTTGGAAAGGGAATAAGACAACAATTCCAAGAAATGATGCTTCAGTTTTCCATGGATCAATTCAGGTATGTTCAATTATATTTTTACTGATGGCTCAAAAATTTATATCTTAAGGGTGTTGCAGCTCTGTCCAAACCCAGTCTTCTTGACTTCCAAATCTTACATTTTATGATATAGTGTGTCAACATTTAATAATTTCCTATTATTGCAAAGCATTTAACTTCTATAAACGTTTGGTGCTTTCTTGTGTTTTCTGTCCGCCATCTCTAAAACACTTTGTGTCCACCTATTTTTTGGGTCTATTTTAGATGCTTTAGTTTTTGATTGGCTAGTGAACTTGAAGGTCTGACATGTGTGATATGCTGTGGAATTAGCAAACTATCAAATCCAGAAGAATGTCTAAAGCTCCCAATGTACATTTTTTTTGTTTTTGAAAAAAAGTTACTGTAATCCATTTATAGAATATGTTTAAGCAGTTTTTTACTTATGTGGCTACAATTTAGTGTCAAGCACAGACTACATGATAAAAATTTGATTCACAGTTTATTTGTCACATTTTGAATGCTTTATATGTTTATTAAGGTTGATCAATATTTGAAAGGGAAATTTATGCTGTGACCATTTTATGAAATAAACTTTGTTGAAGGGATAATTCAGTAGAAACTATAACACGCACTTTTTAGCAACATGATCAAAAGCTTGTGCTTTTTGCACAGACTGCTCTTTGCTGAATATGCGACGTTTAAGAGAAAAGGTGCTTCAGAGTGTAAACTTTAATTTGGGCCTGGACATGCATATGTAACACTTCTATGTACATTTAGTCATTAGAATTTAGAAAATTATTCTACTTTAGATTACGTGGAGTTTCTCATATTTTGTTTTGTTTGTGATTGTGAAGGCGGCAGAAGAGGGGAGTGGACTTCAGTTTGCGTGTCTATACATGTATGATGTGCGTGTATCTATGTGGTGTAGGTGCAAAAATAGGATATCCTAAGTCCTTTAGTGAAAAAGGCTGATGCATTGATTTTGTTTGTCTATGTATGTATGCCTTAAGCCTTGCATGTATATTTGGGGAAATCGATGCATACATGTATGGATGCACCTTCAGTTCTTGTTTATTAAACTTTTAGGCATTGCATTATACATATTAATGACTTCTATGATGTGTGTGTATCTATGTGGTGTAGGTGCAAAAATAGGATATCCTAAGTCCTTTAGTGAAAAAGGCTGATGGATTGATTTTGTTTGTCTTTGTATGTATGCCTTAAGCCTTGCATGTATCTTTGGGGAAAATCGACGCATACATGTATGGATGCACCTTCAGTTCTTGTTTATTAAACTTTTAGGCATGGCATTATACATATTAATGACTTCTTGCGGGTTTTATTTTTATTTTTTTGTTGTTGTTTACCTAGCTTTTCTTTTTCTGACATGCTTTATTTTGAAGTAGTTCAGAAGGATCTCGTGAAGATGGAACAAATTTGGATAGCATTCTAGTATCAATCAGAGATCTTGAAATTACCCCAGAAAAGATGAGAGAGTTTCTTCCAAGGGTTAATTGGGATCAGTTGGCTTCCTCGTATGTTGCAGGTCGCTCTGGTGCAGAGTGTGAAGCACGGTAGTTAGTCTCTTTAACAGTAAACACTTATTTTGCAGTCAAATTATGAACCTTCTTTGCATGGCTTGTTTTGAACATTTTGTAAAGTATTTAATCATGGACTTGTTGTTTGCCATTTGATTTTTAAACTGACAATAAAAAACTTCTGGTGGTCTTTGAAATATTAACCTTGCCACAAATCCTTTACCTTCTATGCCCATGTTTTCCCCTTCTATCTAGTTAATTGGCCTCTTATCCTTGCTTTGTTTGCTGGTTTGTTTATGATTAGGTGATTTCTCTTGTATTAATTTTAGTTTGTTAACTACGCAGTTGGTATCTGGGATTACCTTTTGCTTTCTTTGATGATAGGCAACACATTTCAGCTAATAGGAGAACTAATTTTTTAATTAGAATTTTGCAAGTAGCATTTAGCTTCTGTTTAATTTTTTATTTAATGGTCTCAACCCCCCCTGCAGACCAGTGATCATTAGGGACAGTTCAATTTGCTTCTGGTCTCCATTTGTGCTGTTCTTGACAAGTGTTTTCATTTTTATTTATTTTCTATGAAGCCCCTGTCAAGCTAGATTCGCAGACTTCTATGACGATGATCATCACAGACATCTTTACCATTGCTCGCTTTGAATAAAAGTGCAAGGTTAATGCAAGTCATACAGGTGGGACCCATAAGTGACTTCTGCTTTACTCAAAACAGCAGTGTTGATTACGTCTGTGATGATCATCATCACAGATTCCTGTGTGCTCACATATTTTCATCTTGTAAAAGTGCTATCAATTCTGAATTGCTTGTTACATGTGTTTTTATCTTGATGTAAATGGTTAATGCCTGCAGGTGGCTGAATTTTGAAGATCCGTTGATAAATCAAAGTCCATGGACCATCAAAGAGGATAAGAATCTCTTGTTAATTGTCCAGGAAAAGGGGGTTACTAACTGGTTTGATATTGCAGTATCATTGGGAACGAATAGGACTCCATCTCAGTGTCTATCTCGCTTCCAGAGGAGTTTAAATGCACGCATATTGAAGAGGGAGTGGACCAAGGAGGAGGATGCTCAACTTCGCATTGCTGTAGAAACTTATGGTGAAAGAGATTGGCAGTCTGTGGCTTCTACTTTGGAAGGACGGGCTGGTACTCAGTGCTCTAACAGGTCAGTTTGTTCCCTCTAAACATATCTTGTAAGTATTTAATTTGAGCACACCCTTTTAGTCGCTGAATTCTCTGTGCGAAATTTACTTCAGACCCAAAAAAAAAAAACGCTATTACAAACCAAAAAACAGTTTACTGATTTCAACTTTTCTTCTCTTTTTATTTCCATTTACTCTATAAAAACAAGTGTGAAGCACTTTCCTTTCCCACATTACCTTTTATTCTTGTAACTTCTTGATAGCATTTTCTCCACAGAAAGAAAAATGCTTTGTAATTTCCATCTCTAGTTTCTTATTTATTTTGTAAATATTTTTCCATGGAAAATTAAGGAAACATGTTTGTTGAATACAAATTTTCCATAATAAAAAATAAGGCCTTGTTTGGCTTACATGAAAAATTAAAATAATAAAAGAAATAGGCATAAAAGTTAGATAAACCAAACAAGGCCCTTGTTTTTATACTGGAAAACAACGTTTTTGGTGTTTTTCAATTTTCTAGAAAATTGGAGAAATAGAAAAGAAGTTTTTCCAAGAGAATAATTTTCATTTTCTATTAGTTAATGTGTTTTCTATAGTTTTTAAATTCCATGAAAAATTCTCAACAAGTTACACAACCTAAAGGTTGCGCATTAAAATTGTGTATTCCGGTGAGATTTTTTTTTTTTAAATGATGAAGCTAGTGGAAGATTTCCAATTAAATCTGCCTTTAAATGAATGGAGCTTATATACATGGTATTTTGTGATTCATTCTCCTTTACTGTCATTCTATTGTTTTTAGAATTTTGTGATTGTGATAAATGCTAACGATGGATTGTCTTTTACCAAGTGAGATTTGAAGTATTTTATAGAGCCTGCTGCTTTAGTATGATGGAGGATAACAAGGATTTTATATTTGTATCTTGTTTAAATCATTCAGTCACCTAGTTGATAGACCAGGGTTTATTTTTGTCAGTTTTGTTTCCAGGATTATTTGTTTTACTTGTCATCTTCATCCAAAAGGTGAAAATGGGTTGTACACATCATATATGTGTTTTTCTTTTTCTCTATGTTTCACAAATTTAATGTGGCAATATATCCCCCCCTGTACTTGTTCTTATATCTGCAAATTCAATTGGACCTTCTTGATTTTATCCTACCATTATTACACAAATCTAGAAAGTTCTACTAGTAGATTCTATTTGGCTGTCCTTGTAAGCTGTTTTTGAAGACTTCTCAGGCATTTTATTAATCTTCCAATCAAGCTGTGGTTGGCACCGAGGTCCTGGCCACAAACACAGGTTGTGTGGCATACAAACCATCATGTCAACTGTATATATTCAGTCTCAGCATTGCCAAACATGCTTAAATGTGTTGTCAAAGGTGTCATAATATGTCTTTTCACTGAAGCATTTTTTTGAGGAGCTCACACTCTTTTTTTCTGGTTACATGAAAGTTCACTTTCTTTCTTCTGCACCATCAATTGATTCATGTGTTAATCCATGCCTTCCATCCGATGACGATCATTACTGTCGACAACAGATTTTCTTATATGATTCTTGTGCATCTGTTAAGTTCAATTCTGTTAAATGAGTGTACCATCACAATGTTTCAATATACAGATGGAAGAAAACCCTTCATCCTGCTATACGAAGGGTTGGGAGGTGGACTCTGGATGAAGACAAACGCCTGAAAGTAGCTGTAAAGCTTTTTGGTCCAAAGAAATGGGACAAAATAGCTCAATTTGTGCCAGGCAGAACTCAAGTGCAGTGTAGAGAAAGGTGCGGTATAATCTCAAAGTCGAAGTAGATTTAATTTTGTAGACAATATGAAGTAATGTTGACTTTTTATTTATGTGACAGATGGGTTAATTGTCTAGATCCTTCTATGAATCGGCATGAATGGACTGAAGAAGAGGATTTGAGGTTAAAAGCAGCAATTGAAGAATGTGGATATTGCTGGTCTAAGGTTGCTGAACGTCTCCCACAACGAACTGATAATCAGTGTTTGAGGTATCATGTTTTGGATTTTAATGGATGGATTTAAAATCTCTGATTTTGTTGTTCATTGTACCTTTTTTCATCATATGAAGTTTCTCTAGATTTTGTTCTCATTTGCATCTATTTGCATAACCAGGAGATGGAAGGTGTTGGTTCCACATGAAGTGCCTTTGTTACAGGCGGCTAGGAGGATGCAGAAAGCTGCTCTTATAAGCAACTTCGTAGATCGTGAGTCAGAACGGCCAGCACTTGGCCCAAATGATTTTGTTCCACTGGCAATTACTGGACTAGTATCTGAACCTGAGAAGATGGATCAATCTGGGAAACGTAAGAGAAAGTTAAGGTATGCTTTTCAGAATTTCAAATATTGCCACATTGTTTTTTGTTTTTTTAGTGCACCCTGTATTTAATTTGAGGCCTTCCCTTCTGTGCAGGAGGGAAGAATCTCAGATGGAAAAAGTTGCTGCACCTGGGTAAGTTATCTTTCAAGACTTGTTACTTGCTCGTTCATGTATTAGGATTTTTTTTTTCTTCTTTGTCATATTATTAAGCTACTGAGGACTTATATGTCTATCAGTATCTGTAGGCTTATTCTTGGTTCAACCATGGCTCTGATTTTCTCTCCTTTTTGTGGACTGCAGTAATGCTTTAAAGAAGATTAAATCAAACAGGAGTAGAAAAAAGGTGCAAATTTCTTCCAAGGAAGTGCCAGAGATACCTGATGGCACTCTGGTTGGAAACTTAGGTGGAAGTCGTTCTGTTGTGACTGAGACAACAATGGAATACTGTTCAGAAAATAACTGTCATGCTGAACGAGGTCAAGATCATCCATCATCTAATTCTATTTTGACACCATTAATGACAACCAGCTTTCAAGGGGTTGATTCCATTCAGAACCAGCGGCATCCCGAGTCGCATCCTAAGGGACATAAGCCTGTGGACAGAGTTGGAAACGGAAAGAGTCTTCTCATGTCACCCCCTGAAAACTTAGATGCTGGAATGATAAATGGTGACGTTTCTCAGACCTTTCCCCTGAACGGTACCACATCAAGTAAGAAAAGAAGAGCTCATAAGCAGCATTGTAGGAAGAACATATGTGCTAAATCAAGTGAAGGGAGTTCTGTGTTATCAGAAACTACTATTGATGCCAGTGCATTGGTTAATGATTATCTGGATTCAAATTTAGTGACACCCAATGAAGAGGACAACATACTTGGTCAGTGTGATGCTCCTGGCAAGAAGAGGGTACCCAAGCTGCATTCAGAGAGTTCAGAATGGACTGGTAGCCTTGACAGTCTGCTGCCGCCCCATGAGAATTCAGAATTAAGAGTAGCTAGTACTGAAATCTTGAACAATTCCTCTTTATTTGGGATCCCTACAAATGAGAAGAGGAAGGCTTTTAAGCTTCCATGCAGGAGGAAAATAAGAAATGAAGAACCATCAAGGAAAGACCAGTGTTTTGCTGCTGTTCCTCTTCAAGAGGATACCACCAAAAAATCAAAAGCCAGAGGCAAATTATGTTCTAAGAAGGTTTTAGAAACGAAAAATGAAGATGACTTTGTGCTTGCCTCCCTCCTTAGGGATAAATCAAAGAAGAAAAGACTTAAAGTTGCACAAAATGCTGATCAGGCTTGTTCATCCTCCAGTATGATAACGAGGCCTGAAGTGCTCTCCAGAGTAGATCAACCTAGCAATGGTAATAAATTGTCGTCTGTTGTGCACAATAGTGAAGGACAGACATGCTCTGATGGCAGAAGTTCAGAAAATGGTTTATCCCTTGATATGAACGCACATCGATCAAATCATATGCTGACAGAGCGCTGTGAGTTAGATGTGAACAATCATGGCATATTCGCTCCCATGGAAGGAGTGAGAGAACCAGGACGCATCGACCAGGAAGCTGTTCTTGAGCCCGGTGACATTTCTCCTGCTGGAAGTGGTTCTGGGGTTAACACCCACTCCCATGCAAGAAAGGGGCCGCAGCTGCATTCCAAAGGGGGTTGGGCAGAACAACCGCGCAATGATACAGATCCAGACAAGTTGTCATGTTCCGTAAAGAACTCAATTGGATCAAGTAGCAAGCCAACCATCATAGGCAATGACATTGAGCCAGGTGGACGGTCCGGCCACTCTCCATCAGCCAGTGGGGAAGCCTTAAAGTATTATAAAAGACGTTCAAAACGCTGATCATGAGCGGAGCTTACACCTCCAGGGCTAGAGAAATCTGTAAATAGGAACGTTTTGTGCAGTGCGGAAGAGAAACGAAGAAGGAATTCTGGTGGAGGGGTGAGGCTTTGCTTGTAGACTGAGCACACTGAATTTTGTAGTATACAATTGAATGTGATTGTTACTTCTGCGGAAAGCAACACATTAAAGTTTTGAAAACGGAGCAATTTTATTTTATTCCACAAGAAAAAAAAAAAAAGGAAGAAAGAAGAAGCTATTTCAGTAAGGTGCCTTTTATATGGCTTAATATTTTTAAATTCTTTTTTTTTTTTAGATTAATGTGGGTGTCCGGGCCAGCTTGCGCGCACCACGACTAATCCCACGGGCCCTGAAGTTAATGACTATGTAAGCCTCCAGTGGTCATCATATGAGCAACCAAGAACTCGAACCTGAGATCACAGAGAGAGCAAACCCCTTGATCCCAAGTCTTTACCACTTGACCACCGTCTAGATGGTAAATTCTTATCAATATCAGAGGTGGTTTCAAATTTGATAAAATCGGTGAAAAACAACTGCTCAAGGTAGACCCCAGAAGCTACAAAATCTATGCAAAGGTAATGGACCACTTAACGCTTTTAGCTTGATAATTTTAAAAATATTTTTTAAAATTATATTTTTTAACAAATATAAAAATATAACAACCATCATTAAATTTTTCTCATGAATAGAATTTGATGACACCAAAAATAAAAAAATTTATTATTAAAAGGCCATCAAATCGATAATTGTTTTTTCTATTTAGTTTAGAAACCTAAATACAAGGAAAATAAATATTTAGATTAAAATTGAGAGTAAAAAACAATAGGAACTATTAAAAAAATAAAAATAACAATATAAAAACAAAAAAATAGCTTTTAACCTCAATTTTAAATTGGTCATGGGTTTCTCCTTGTTTTACTTAGATTCATTGTTTGAGTTTGGTTTATCATTTACCAATTTTGACAAATTGCTCTTCAAATTGGGTATAAAAAATTAAAATTATAAATAAATTAAGGATAAAATTAAAATAAAATTTGCATGGCAATGTTCACTGCTATAGATTATAGTGAGTTCCCCGAGTATTTCAGTACATTGTAAGGTAATTTCAACTCTTCATAATTAATATTGTCCACCACGTAAATGCCTCTGCTTTAACAACATTGAAATAATAAAACACTGATTATTGTCAATGAAAAAAATATTATTCTAATAAAATACTATTATAAATAAAAAAGAATTAAATTATTTTTTGTGCTATACCATAAATTAAATTAATTTTTTTAATATAAAAAGATATTTAGGTATTGTTAATGTGTTTTTTAGTAGATAAATAAAACTATATAGGAATTGATCTAAAATAATCTGATTGACTTAACAAATTTAAAGATAAATTTAGATTAGAATATTAAGACACTATCATATAAAGAAAATTTAAAAAAATTAAAATTTATTTTTTAATTAATTTAATGTTGAAAAATAAAATAAAAAATAATTAAAAAATAAAATCGAGCTAAACTAGTTACATGTCATAAGACTATAATAACCTATAAAAAATAAATTATAAAATAATTATAAAACTTTATTTTTAATTAATTCAATGTTAAGTATAAAGTTAAGAACAAAAATATTTATAAAAAGATAAAAAAAAAGTACCCTGTATCAATGCAACTAAATCATAAAACTCATTACTTTGATCAAACCATGATACACCATATACAAAATAAAAAGTAAAAATAAAAAAATCATTATGAAATTTAATTTTTAATTAATTTAATAATAAAGGATAAAATTAAAAAAAAACTAATCTATTTAAAAAAACAAAATAACTCATAAACATTATTAACTTAAAAAAAATTAAATTGTAAAACTCACAATTTAAATTATGAAATCATGATACACTATAAAAAATAAAAAGTAAAAAACAATAAAAATCATTACAAGACTTAATTCTTAATTAATTTAATAATAAAAAATAAAATTTTAAAAATAATTTTTTAAAAAAAAACAAAATAACCTATCAACATTATTATCATGTAAAACTTACCACTCAAAACACTGAAATAACTTCATAATAGAATTATGAAGTTCTACATTACTAAATTTATCGTTAAAGAATGTAATTAAATTAAAAATAAAAAGAAAAACAAAAGAATCCTAAAACCATTTAAAGAACAACGTGAAAAGAGGCTCGAGTTTTCAATATTCTAAAAACAGACTAGCATCACCCCCATTAATTTGTTATACCACATCACAATTAATTTCCAGGGATTTTTTTAACCCAGGAGGTTAAATTTTTGCCGAGAGTTTGCACTCCATTTCCATTCAACATCCATCAAACTTCTTTATCTGGTATCTTCCCCGGATTTTACCTTGTACGAGATTTTCTTTGTAGCTCGAGGACTACATCGGATTCATTCTTGTTGTCTAGCAAAACTAAATCGATCAGATGCACTTACAACCTTAAGAACTTCAAGCCTCCAATTGATCATGCAGTGCTCCAGTAGCAAATATTACTCATTCATCCATTATCCATGACCAGTTAAATGGGCATAATGTAAGATTTGCCGAGGCAAAGAGCACTACCTAACACATTCACGATAGGGGAATACAGGACAACTATGTTTGATAAGCATATACACTTTATTAGACAACAATATCAGCTAGTCAAAAATCAGTCCTTCAAGAGCTGACCTTCACCAGACTCTTCGTACCAAAACACAATCAGTATTGATTCAAAATGATAGCATCAACGTTTCTGATGCAGATGCTATAATATTTGCAACGCTAAACAGATAGGAGAATCAAAATCAATTAACTTGATAAACCACTTGTACCAATGTGAAATTCAAAACCAACATATCTAACATGTGATATGAAAAACAAAAATATAGCCCCAGCTCAATCCAATGTGTAACATCCAGCATCAAGAGATAACATAAGATCCAATAATTTCAACAAAATCTTAAATTCATCTTCAAAATACTAAAGAAAAAAGGAAGGCGCCTGGTAACTACTCAAAGCTCCCTAATAGCGACCAATTCCCCAGACTCTAATGACGCCATCAGTATAACCACTGAACAAGGTGCTTCCATCAGCACTCCAGTTCAAGCTTGTGCAATAGATCTACAAAACACAACGCAAAATTATGTGAATTGGGATTGCTCTATAATCGTCCCTAAAAAAAAGACATATATCATTATCTTATTCATGGTACCATCAAGTGATTCTATAGGTATAAAAAACTCAAATGTATTGCACAGTTCTAGGTGCAAAATCTTACCATTATCAGCTAAAGCATAGTATCAAAATAAGTACTTTTAAGAAAACAATCTATCAATCAGCA
>NW_011500060.1:217289-258182 GCF_000495115.2 Populus euphratica
TATCAACCAGCAGGAAGAACAAATCTATATTACATGTTTGACTAGACCAGAATTAAGCATCTCAAATTAACTAATTGGTTTTCCAAATGAAACAAATCTCTCTGAATGGTTCCATGCCTAAAAACAAGCACAATACAAGTCATAAGGATACCAAGAATATTCATTCATAGAACATTTCCAGTGTCCACAAACAAAAGACATATTTACCTACCATAATAGCTATCCAACCCTATTAACAAAAACCACCATAAAACAACTAGCAAAACGATTCCAACACATCTGAAAGTCACAACTTCTCATAACAATTAACAACAGAACAGGCAGACAAACCAATTTTCTAGCAATACAAAATTTTCACAACGAATACAAATTTAGCACTTGCAGCGCGCACACACAGAGACTAAACAGAGAACAAACCATTAAACAGAAATCATCCAACTCAGCGAATATATAAATAACACAAGCAATTAACAGAAATCATCATTTTCAATCCAACAATCAGCAAAAGGATATCCATACAACACAACCTATTTAACAAAAGACCGAAAACTAAAACTAAAAAAACAACAGCAGCAGAAAAATGTATTACCTTCTTCGTGGTACTAGCAGCAGTAGCGGTAGTACCCTCGGATTTCTCAGCTTCAGCTTTGAGATCAACCTTCAAATCATCAACAACCAACTTACTCTCCAGATCCCAAATCTTAATGCTATTCTCGGTGGCAGCACATAGCCAGTACCTATTGGGGCTAAAGCACAAAGCATTAATCACTGCACCTGCATCCAAACTATAAAGCCTCTTTCCTTCAGCCAAATCCCACAACAAAATCACCCCATCTTTCCCTCCACTAGCACACAAAGACCCATCTGGCGAAACAGCCACAGTGTTCACATACCCGCCATGTCCTGCAAGGGTAGACCTCAACTTACAGTTAGTCAAATTCCAGACCTTTACTGTCTTGTCCCACGAAGCAGAAACAATCGTGGGCTGCAACGTATTTGGGCTAAAACGCACACACGAAACCCAATCGGTATGAGACTCAGCCTCTTGAATGGTATACTTGCATTCACCAAGAGTATTCCACAGCTTGATTGTCTTATCTCTGGAAGCAGAAACAATCTGTCTGTTATCAATAGAGAAAGCAACAGACAACACATCCTTGGTGTGACCAACAAATCGGCGAGCAGAGACACCAGTAGCCAAGTCCCAGAGACGGAGCTCTCCGTCCCAGGAACCCGACAAAGCAAACTGACCATCCGAGGAAAGGACAACATCTTGGACGAAGTGGGAGTGCCCGGTCAAACGACGGCGAGCGACACCGTAGGTTTTTTCATCTTTGGTTAAGCTCCAAAGAATGATGGATTTGTCGCGGGATGAACTAACAATCATGTCAGAGTTATCAATTGGTGTAGCTATTGCTGTAACCTGGTCAGTGTGAGCTCTCATGGTGCCGCGAAGAACGAGGGTATCGGAGGCCATGGCTGGAACAGAGATGAACAAGAGCTGCTGCTGCTGTTTTCTAGGGTTTTTTTGAGCAAGAGAGGCAGCGAGGAAAGAAGGCGTTAGCAGAAAGGAGATATTTATAGACGGAGAAAGCGTCAGCACAGGCAAACTAGGGTTTTGTGAGTTTTGATATCATCACTGGGCTATGATACACCAGCCCCGCCTAAGCCCAAATAATTTCTTCTCTCTCTCTCTCTAGTTTGAAATTATTTCAGACTTTTGAGTATATATTTGTTTTTGTTTTCTGTTTTTATTTTCAAAATCTTTTTGAAAATAAAATGATAAAAAACTTTTTTAAAATTTATTAATGGCTTTCAAATAATTAAATATTTTCTATAAATTTTCAAAATTTTTATTATATTTTCACCTTATAATTTAACATTTATATTTTATATTTTAAAATTAACTTTAGAAATATAGATTGTATAAATTATAAATCATATCTAAACTCTAACAAATGATTATAGAATAAGACCTTGAGCTTTAATGAATGGTCTCAAACAAGGTCTGAACTCCTTAAATCAAACTAAGAGTTCATATAATATAAGTATTGGTTGTAATAATCTAATAAATTAGATGGATTTTAACAAACAAAAAATTAATCAAATATTTTTTTATTTTATAAAAAATAAAAACAAAAATAGAAAATATATACCAATAACCTTTATGTAATTAATAAATTTGTCAACTAAACTATGTAAAAACATATGTAAAACCTCAATTGGTTTAATTATTTGATTGGACCTTCAAATAATAATAATAATACCTTTTCTTTATATTAATAATAATGATCTCTCTATGTCTCACAATATATTTTTTATTTATTTTTTAATTTGATTTTTCATTGTGCTTTTTAATTTTGTGTTTATAAGATCATTCTTTTCACTACTTCCTTGACAAATGCCTTGTCTTTGTCTACGACTTTAAAAACAAAAAAAATAAACAATTCCAACTTAAAAGATAAATGATCACCAAGTTTATGATAATTTTTTAGATCAATAAGTTTGATTTTAAGTTTTTTTTGGAAGTTTATATCTTCTTGTATTTTTCTACAAAATCCTTAAATTATATTTGAATTATATATATAATATTTACAACAAGTTTTATTGTGAAACTTCTTTAATTTATTTTTTATATTTTTTGTTTAAAATTTTTTAAAATTGTTTTTAAATTAAAATATTTATTATCATACAATTTATTCTTTTAATGTTTTGTAATTCTTAGAAATATTTCAGGGCAACTCATTATTCTAGTGAGTATTAATTAAACTTTTTAATTTAAAACCAACATTTAATATATATATATATATATAATATTTTTTATTTTTCATATCTAATTTTTTTATTTGAATATAATCAAGGTTTTTAGTATTGGTAATATAAAAAATAACATTATAATCATAAAAGATTTTGTAAGTGAGATAAATTGATACTCAAAAAAATTATTATGAAAGGCTTTTTTTAAAGAAAACTAAAAAAAATAATTTTATTGGTAATTTTATAAGTATATGAAAAAGGTAGTATAGGTAGCATTGTTAACTTTTAAAGATAAACTATAAAAGTGAATTTATTATGCTTAAGAATTAACATCAAAGTTAAGAAAAATGATTATAAATATCATAATATCTTATGAGTTGTATTCAATTTATATTTATATATTTAAATACATCTAATAGAATCTTAAAAAGTTACTGTATTTCTAGATTTTTGCTATTAAAACTAGTTGATATACATAATTTCATTTGCATATGATTGAGTTTAGATTTGACATGTACAAACAACCTCAAATTAAAAGATACAACGTAAGAAAAAAGGACTTGGAATAATTTGGATTTGATAGATTGAGAGTTAACACTCAATTTCAATTAGTTATATATGTAAGTTATTGTTCACCTATGAGTTATATATTGATATTTATAATATCTTGTATTTTGATTATAACAATTAAATAAAAATTTGACTAATGATATACTCGAATGAGATTAAGTTTAAACATGTTTTATATGAAGATCACTTCAACAAGTACATTGAATTGAAAAAAGAAATTCATCAATAAGTTTACGATTGACATGACTGAAATATTGATATCTTCTTCCAAGTGTAGGAGTGTCAAAATAATAAATAATCCGGCAAAACTAGAGTCGAACCACAAGGAGGTTAATTGTATAAATTATAAATAACAATTATAAACAACAACAACAACAATAATAATAATAATAGTAATAATAATAATAATAATAATAATGATGATGATGATGATGATGATGATGATGAAGAAGAAGTTGATAAGAACTTTAAGATGGAAGATCAATGTGAGGATTAGACAATGATAACAATAAATGTCAAGGTTAGAGGACCCACTAATGGTATTTCAAACAAGTATAGTATAAGAGGATCCATTAATAGTATTTCAAACAAGTATAATATATAAACTCTTATTATTCAAATGGAAACCACACATAAAGGAGGTTCCAATCGGATTATAAATGGTTAACATAATTACATTAATTATCTTATTCGAATAATACTAATACTTGTAAATGTTATCGAGCATTCATGATTATAACTTATGTTAATAATAAATCAAGTTCCTTTCATTGAGCTTCTTCTTCAACAATTTTAGTTGATTGAGTAAGTGTTTTTCAGGCAAAATAAATGTGACATTTTTAACTATCTTTAGGGTTGCAACCACCACAATTCAATTAAGAAACACCTCTTCTACAAAGATTAGTTACTCTCATCAAATATTTATATCTCATTTTCTTTAATGAACTCAACAACATCTTTTTCTTGATCAGTCATTATTGTATTTTTAGATTTTAGGCTGATCACATTGATATTTTTAAATGAATGAAAGTGAAACTACAGATCTCTAAATTGAGTAAGGTTGGATCCAAACATAGATGTGCACACCCTTTACCAATATTAAATGGTCTTCAATGATGATAACATTGAAACTGCTCCAACAAAGCCTGGAAAGTAGTCAAGTCTTTAATTATGATAACATCAAAACTGCTCCAACAAAGCCTTAGATACTTGTTGGAAAATCCACTAATTTTTGATAGTCGTAACATCCATTTGACAAATCCACTAATTTTTTTCATGTGCTCACACTTTAAGCCTTATTAGTGGGTTCTTATCAAATATTGGTCACGCATCTCTCAAGATCAAAAGGTTAAAAACAAGCTTTTTGATCTCCAAGTTTAGAAAACCATTAAAACCTTAAAAAATCAAGTTTGATGCAAAACCACTATTAAAAAACCAGCATAGGTATAAAGCTTACAATTATGAAATGTACTCTAAAACCATTTCATTTTGATTAAAGGGCTAAGTTTTGATTGATTTATGTTTGAACCCATAAAAAACCTTAGCAAGACCCTATAAAATACTTGTTGGAAAATCAGAGCATGAAGAGAGAAGGAGATGAGGAAAAGATTGATAAAGAAACTCTAAAGTGTGAAGGTTTAAGAGCTTAGAATAAGGATTTCCTCAACTTTTAGAGAAAGTAACAAATTTGAAAAAAAAGAAACTAAAAGGTAGCAACCATTGTTTATGTTTGAAAGGTATAAAACATTTACTTATCCTTATAGATGATGTCCATGAGGCACATCTCTAGCCTATTCTTTCATTTTTTATGGTGTTTTTGAACGTTTATTACATTATATTGCGTTTAGCTTTGATTTTGATTAATGCATAAAATATGGGTTTTTTTTATCCTGTATGGAGATATCAATTAATATTTTTGAATGTTTAGAATATACTTAGATATTTACATTAAATTAAATTAAGTGATTTGGAAATCTGATAGTAGGGTTATTGATTTTTTTTCTAGTTTGTTAAGTGTGTTCTTGGTTCCTAAGCATAGTTTGGCTTCCACGTGTTTAGAGAAACAATTATGAATCAAAATTTAATGTTTTTATAGGCTATTTTAAGTTGGTAATTTTAAAGTTTAGAACCTCTTACATGATTTTAATGTGTTGATGTTATTTATTAGTTTTTTATTCTAACATGTTTGATTATGGTTGTGTAACTTGTTAAAATGAATAAAGCACATTTTAGAAGTTAAAAATGCCAGTTTTTAAGCTTGAGTGTGCTGGGTATCTAAGCAATGTTCCTAGGAAGAACATTATCTTAACTTTATGGTTTGGAGTAGTTTTGGTCAAGTTCTTTGCACAAACTCCTACGTACGACTTTATTAGTCAATAATCTAGAATTTATTTGTATTAATTACATGTTTTTAATAGGTTTTAATCATAGGGTTTTGGTTTTGAACCAAAATCTATTTTGATAAAATCATGATTTTTAAGTGATAATTGAAGTGCATGAATGTTAGATTATTGATCCTTATATAATTTCCAACATGTCTATGTTCTTGGTTTGTCCATATCTAATCTAATTTGAAATCTAAGTTGTTGGGCTCATGTTGAATGCTCTTTGATATTCTTCATGTTCTTTATTTTTTTGAGTTTTGATCAATTTTGATAAAAAGTTTTTAAGTTTTTGTGCTTTTTAAGTTTGATTTCATTGTAGATTCTGGTTTAGGTTTTGATTTTTTTTTTCAAGTCAAACTAGTGGACTTTGATTCATTTTATGGTTGAACTAAAAGCTTTGGATCAACCTGGTCGAGTCAAAATTAGGTCAAAGGTTAAAACCCTGTTTGACTGGTAATGTTTTTGCTAAATGTTTTTTTGTTTTGGTTTAAGGGCATGTTCGGCAAACATACTTTAAGTCTATTTTAAAAATTTTAATTTTTTTAAAACATAGGTTTTTGCCATGTATAACCTTAAAAGAAAAAAAAATTCTACTTGTTGCATACAGTTTAATACTTAAACAAAGTGCATTTTATTCATAAAAATATAATTTTACAAACTTCTTGTTTGTAAAATTCATTAAGGATTTGGTTAATATTTCAATAACTTTAATTTTTTTTCTTTTGAAAATTAATGGTCAACATTCTAATATAAATATTAGACCTATAAGTATGTTGATATTTAAATATTAGAACTTCTTAGAATTATTTTTGGATATTCACCGATTTAATTGAAAATATTTTTCACCACAATTTACGAGTTGTGGAAAATGCTTTTGCTTTAGAGAACCTTGTCAGGGCACTTATATAAATTCTTCCTATAATAATTTATTTAGGCATATGAGTCCATAATAAATTTGAAATGTTATTTTTGTACATAAGTGTCGCACGTTACCCGCGCGACGATCGGCTGACGATTTTTCATTATCTTTGCTTGATTTGGGTTCTTGAAAGTTGCCACCTAGTATTTAATTAAGGGCTATTAGAAAATTCGGGTGCACTGGTCTTTATTAGAGATTAGAGGATAAGAGACTAGTTGTGGCTAAGAAAGGTATTATCACCCCTAGTACACCCTACCTAAGATAAGCTGCTTTGCGGTTTGATGTGATTTGAAAATTTGAAATATTAATCAAATTCTAAGGCTTTAATAAATCAGTTATTAAATCCTAGAATATATGTAAAAACATGTTCTTACATTTTCATGGAAAATATAACATGATTTTATTTATCCTTGAGATATTTAACCATATTCAAATTAAACAATTAATTCTTTTTGTCTTTTTGTAATTCAATAACATAAATAAATAAAAATACAAACACACACTTCCACATCACTTTTTACTATGTTTTTCTGTCATAATTTTTACAACATAACATAAACTAAAAACATTCAACATAAATTTAAATACATATTCAAACATGTAAAAATTACAAAAATATCCCTAAAGAGTCCAGGAATTGCAGAGGAGGCCCTCAAGAATTGTGGAGTAGTGGCGGCGCGTCTGCTCCACGCGCCACCACAATTGGCAGCTCGTGGGTTCACGCGTCGCCGTGAAATCCAAAAAGCGTGGGGAGATCCGTAATGACTTCCTTCCCTCTTCACCCTCCTGTCGACTGTGAACATCGCCATTACCTGCAAAACACCCAAAAACGCACACAAGCAAGTCTGTTTTAGCCTTTTCTTTCATTGTTTTCAGATCTGCTTATGTTTTGTTTTCCATCTGTTGTTCTTCCTTCTTCTCTAGTGGTCGACCTGCTGTGGAGTAAAGAGTGGCTCACCAGCGACTCGCACTGTCAGATACCCGCTAGATCTGGTAAATCGTCGACTCCTCCTCCTTCTTTGGTTGGCGATAAGGCAAACAGGGGTCTAAGGAAGGGGAACGAACCATATTAAGCTCGATCCCTTCTCCTCTCTTTCTTTTTTAATCGGCGTTGAGGCAGCAGAGGGCTGCTAGTGACAGAGAGGGACGATCTGTGAGGTCTGGTCAGGGCAAGAGCCAAACATGAGGCGGCTCTGGTGAGGCCGAGAGACGGGGACCGTGAGAGGGTTTGAAAACCACAAGAGGGGGGAGAAATGATAGTTGTGGCTGATTTGTGGTGGTCTAGAGAGTGAGGGGGCTATTTGTAGTTGGCTAGGAAAAGGAAAATGAGGGAGCTTTTTTGGTTTTTTTTGGAGAGCCTTGAGGAAGAGAACTCTAGTTTTTTTCTCTTCAAGGAAGGGGGCGAGCGTCACTATGTTGATGACTAGCAAAGGAAAATCGGGTGAAGGCTAGGGTCAGAAGGTGAGCGGTGTCTTCTGCTTTTTTGTGTGGGGTTTCTCTAGTTTGCTTTCAAGGCCAAGAGGGAGTTTGGCTATAGGGGGAGAAAGGTTTTTTTTTAGGTTTAGGGTTCTCTTTTTTTTTCTCTTCCCCCCTCAAAATTTTCTTTCCCCGGGACACCCTTTTTTCTTTTCCCTCCTCTAAATTTTTCTCCTCCCCAAAATTTTTCCCCCGTGTAAATTTCTCCCCCCCCCCTTTCTTTTACTGTAGACTAGTATTTATAGGCAAAATTTTGTTATATTTTCAAACTAGCCCCTCAACTTTTCTTTTCATTCTTTTTTTTTTTGTAAATTTTGAATTTTTTTGAAAACAAGCAATATCAACGTCGACTCAACAAGAAAAATCAGTGATTGTAAAATTAACGTGTTAAAAGTTGAACGCGTTCAAAATACCTTTGAAAATTTATATTCTTCTGAGATGACATTGAAAATGCTAAAAATGATGCAAATATATCAAAGTGTATTTTTTGGGGGGTTTTCATTGTTTTTTTTTTGTTTTTTCTAAAAATTTATAAAAAACATGGGTCAAAAATTGGGTAGTAACAATAAGCATAAATTTTTTTTTGAGCCATAGACGAATCACTAAGAACCCATTAACACATTTAAACCATGTCTAGATCACATAATACAACTTATCTTAAGTAAGGTGCATTAGAGGTATTAATACATTCCTTACCACAACTAGTCCATTACCTTGAATTTTATGATAAGACTAGTCCATCCAAGTTTTCTAGTAACCCTAAACCAAGCAATTAGATGACGACTCTTTGACCTCAACATGTTGCCATTTCAGGCGTGCAAATGTGTCAGAATGAAAAATTTATTAGGGATTTTCTATTTTTGATAGTTTTGGGTTAGACTTCATGTGTATGTGTTTTATGTGATTTGATGTGTTTAAATTTTCACGTTTATCTTCTTTTTTAGTTATGCTTTAACATGTTTTATCATGCTTATACATGTATGTTGGATATAGATGAATATCTTCATGCATCACTAGTTTATTTGTGATATATTACTTTGGAATGAACGCACATGGAAACTCCAGGTTAGGTTGGGGAATAATAATTTACCTTATGACTTTTAGTTAAGATTTAAGTATGTGAAATCTTTCGACTCTTTGTTGAATGCTTGAACTGGTAGTAATTGATATACATACTATCTCACTATCTAGTGAGAATCTATATTATCTTCACGAGAATAATTATTGGGATAACAAGAGATCCATTTTCAGACTAGATAGTGCTTACCTCAATGTTTCACATAAAAAGACAAAGAATCTACTTGTAAAATGTATGTTTCATAATTAAACGCAATTATATTAAGACATGCTCAACCCTAAAAAACATCTTGAACTGCATGACTTAGGGCTAATAAAAAAGCTATAATTAAAAAAATATTTTTTGTTTAATACATGGTGGATTCTGAATTTTTATAGTTGTTAGAAAAGAATTGTTTAAGACTGGATTATAGTAAATTGTCACCCATAAAAAAATATGAGTTGATGTTTAATGATTTGATTTTTTTAATTAATTACTAAGATGATATATTTTTAAAAATACTAGTAATTTTATTTAAAAAATAAGTAATATTTTAGATATTATTATTATTATTTATTTATTAAAAAAATAAAAGAATGTCATCTGCCGATCTCGTTACATGATACATACATCTCAAAAATCTTTGTTTCTGATTATTTCTTAACAATCATGTGATTCACGTACAAAAATCCATTACTTTGTTTAAATAAATTCTACAAAAACTAGTAGAATTACTTGATTTTAAAAGAAAATAGTTCAAGTAAGGCCACAATCAAAACTGAAAAGTTCACGGAGTAAATTTAAATATCCCAAAAGTTCAAGGATGATAGGCATCTTTCAGTAAAAAAAAAAAAAAAAAGAGTTCAGAAGAGTTGTGAATGTTGGCAAAACTAAGTACAGAGAGAGAACTACCGTAGTAGAAAGAAACGAAGGCGGACATTGGTACCTCAACAACCATCATTGGCTACTGCCACTTATTATCTTAAAAAAAAATTCGAAACCTCCCCTTAATAATTATTGTACTAAAAAACCTCATATTTCTCAGCAATCCATCTCTCCCTTTTCAAACCCTTATTTCTCCTTCAAGACGTTCTTGTATGGTCTTAGATAAGAAGTTTAACCTTTTGCATTGCCTAAAGTCAGGCTATCATAAGCCTGCCTGCAACTTACAGTATCAGTGATGGATTTGAATGGTATAAGAGCTTAGAGATGGGCTTTTGGGTGGTTGCATAGCATCAGAGTATTTAAAAATGCTTTCTTTAAGGTTGTGCTTTTTACTGTGCTTAATCATCTGGGTTTATGCTAATTTACTCTTTTATTGCTTTAATTATCTGTTTCTTCAGATGGGTCCTCCTTATTTGTCAATCTTTATGTGGGAGTTCAGTCCATGTATTGCCCTTGTCGGTAGTTTGTGTTTTTATATTATGTCTTCTGGGCGTGTGAAATTTTCTTTAAGTCTTTGCTAGAATAACTGTTTTGCATCTCAATTTGCTTGTTTGATCTTCTAGTTCTGTTCATTTTGTTTGTGAATGGTTAGATTTTATGTTATAAAGAACTATATTTGTGCTTTAATTATTAGATTTTGGTTGCGAATAGCTATTCCTTGTGGTTTTATTGCTTGTTGACTCTTTAGTACTCTTTTGACACTAGGAATTTTTGGAGAAGGCATAAGAGGAAAATTCTTATTACATCAGGTGTTTTAGGAAGTGGGTATTTTCTTTGTAAACTATACAATGCTCACCAACAGAAGCTCGCAGATCTGGAGAGGGAACTTGCTCGCCAAAGGGCAAATGATGAACTCATCAAGGCCCAGTTAAGAGAATTTGATTATGTTTTTGTCTTTCTTTTTCCCCCTCTTATTTATGATGTTCTGTTGGTTCTTATGCTGTGTCTTATGGCTTGTATTTATAGATTGCAAGACCATTTCGAGAATGTGCAATTAATAGCTGATACAACAACATTGCCTCATGCAATGCAATATTTAAGAACTCGGATAGCAGAAGAACTGGACCTTTCTCAGCTCACTGAAAGGCTACAGAAAGGGAAGGATCAGCCAACCACGCTTACCTCTTCAGAGAAACTTGAACTGTGGGACAGACTCAAAATCCTAAGTATGCAGCTACATATTTTTTCTACATATTTATGGTGCATACAATATGTAATCTCACAGATTTTTTTTTCACTCAAATTTTATGGCTGTGTTTCCTCCAGGTTTCACACAAATGTTGGTTTCGCTGTGGGCTGTGACAATGCTTAGCTTATACATCAAAGTTCAAGTAAATATTCTAGGAAGACATTTGTATATTGATACTGCTCGTGGCCTTGGAAGCTCACTTTTACTTGTAAGATCCATTCTATTTCTGTTCCCATGTTTAAGATATATGCTCACATAGAACTATCATTTGCCAGAACTATCTGTGTTTCCTCAGGCAACTTTTGTCAAATTTCATTTTCATGTCTGTCATGCTATAATCTCAGATAGTTGTTCTTTGGCCAATCAGTCCAGTGCAATTGATTTTTGTGTTGAAAATCGCTGAGATTTTCTTGAACTGTAATTTGTTTTCAGATTGCTATTGCTATTAGTTTGTCATTTAAGCAAGTATGTTCTATGACAATTAGTCATAGCGGTTTCTTGGAAGAGCAATTTAGTCAGAGAATGAAGTATACATTCGATAACCAACCAAAATACTGCTCCTCAATGCCCATCTTTATTATTTGTGCTGTTAAGCTGCATTGACTTAGTTGGACTGCAAATATGTACTTTTAAGATTTGTACTCTCAGACCATTAACTGATCCAGAAAGCAGCTTTGGGGATCTGCATAGCTGGACACAAATGTCAATTCTCACCATTGTTGAATTACTAAATTCTTATTGTTTTACTCAAATGTTTCTCAATTATGTTCATGACATCACATAATGTTTTAAGACTGTGAAGTTATTTAGCCACGTCTGGAATTTAAAATTCTTGATGTTTGGTAGTATAGTGATCTGAAATAATGCATAAAGAGCTCAGTTCCGGAGAGATAACAATAGTTGACCTAGGAGAACTGATTATCTACAGAGATATTCCAGGCTTTTGTTAAAGTGAAGTACGAAGACAGGTTTCATTTCTGACATTCTCCATTATGGTTGAGGTGGTGGGAGGCTTTTGAAGGAGCACATTTATTAATTAACATCTCATGCATACAGGAGTTCATTTTTTATATAAGAATAAATAATGTTTTTCTTGTAATTCATGAACAAACTGCGTTGATGTGCTGAAGGGGAGGTTGAGAAAGGGTTTCTGGATGGTTGTCTTGATGAAGGTCTGTATTTGTGATTTGTAGCAGGGACAGTTGTTGAATGATGCCTCTTTATATCTCCGGTATGGAAATGATGTGATCACTATTAGAGACCCCCTTTCAAATCCCTATGGATATTATATGGCTTTAGATGTCAATGTTCTTTGTTTTTATTGAAGGTTTCAAGCCTTAAGGCATCCTCCATACAAAAATGCAAGTTTAGTCATCAGTTTTCCCAAACGTGAGCGCTTCAGCAGTTCCCTTCACATACATTGTGACTGTATATAAGTAAACCCTGTGCTTGCAATTGGATTGGCAGGTGGGAGAATGTTTCTGCATTTATGTGATGCAGGACAGCGCTGAGAAATGAGGTTATGTGATGTCTTGCTTTGGAAGGTGGCCGGGATGTGACGATAAAATGAATGTAAACTCCTAGCTTTTGAGGCTGTTAGGAGGGGCAAGAATAAGAGGAATTAGGAGAGAGGGTGCTTGAGGAGAAAGGCAAAGAAATGAGTGAGGAGGTGGGGGAATATATACTTCTCCACCTGCGCACCCATTTATCTCTCCTCTTCAAGCGCTTGCTCTTCAATGACAAAACAGCACCCTGGTCTCACAGCAATTCCCCGGCACGTGTGTCAGGCAGGTGGGAGGATGTTTCTGCATGTGTGATGCAGGATAGCACTGATAAATGAGGTTATGTGATGTCTTGCTTTGGAAGGTGGTTGGGGATGTGTTATGATAAAAATGAATGTTCAATTCCTAGTCTTGGAGGCTGTGAACTGGGGCCAGAATCTGACTTCTGTTAGAAACCAGATTTCACAGAAAGACTATGACAAGATCTGCTGAGAATTTATGCAAAGAGGAAATAGGGGAGAGAGTTCTTGAGGAGAACGAGAGAAAAATGAGTGAGGAGGTGGGGAAGGTTAGAATTCCAGCACTCAATTCATATTCATTTTTTTTTGTCTCAACTCCCCCTCCCTCGTATTTATATACCCTTAATTTCCTTCATCATGAACAATCTCCACGCGCCTATTTGCTAGCTATTTCTTAGCAACTTAAAGGTAGTAGCTAGTAGCTACTTATTACCTGTACAAGTGGCTGTATATTTCAGGGTTTGTTAGTTAAGTCTACATACCATATAATAAATGTTCTAATGATTTCTCAATATTTTGTCCAGCGGCATGGGTTATGTTCACGAGTTTGTTTATAACTTGTTGTAAACATTAGGTGGTACTGGTCCTTTGCTTAGTGGATAAATTGTGAATAATGTGGTTGGGTACTTTTGGGAGGCTTCAGTAGGGAATGGAGATTGTAAAATCTTGTGGCCTTTGTATTATGTTTGTTGTGCATTTAAGCATTTGGATGGAACAGAACTCAAGAACATTCGATGATTTTTCTCTTTTGAGAAATTACTTTGGGATGGAGTTGTTTTCTGTCCTCTCTTTATGGACTTAAGCTTTAGGAGGTTCCTAGAGGAGTCTCATCCACGGATATGCATAAGGACTGGCATACTCTAGCGCTTTCAACAATTGACGTGGAATCTTAGATGCTGACACTAGCTTGAGGTCATTGGCTTGATGGTGTTAAACGAAAATATCTCTTGAACCAGATTTTTTCATAACTGAATTGAGCTAGTTCTAAGTCCTCCCTTTTTGGCTGCTTGTTTAATGATGCATCTGAATGGAATGCACTATAGGTGGTTACAGAAGCATGGTAAGAGGTCTTTGTGATTCTTAAAGTTATGCCACCCATGATAATACAACATGTCTTTTGCTGTTCTGTTTCTTTCTAATATATTGAGTTTGCTCCTTAATGGGCCCAAACAGGCTACTACTTGTTAGTAGTGAGAATGCTGAATTTAGGATGGTTCAACCTCATTTTCTGGGTGCTGTGATGTTCATGGTGCCTAGTGTGTCATCTTTAAGCCTATATAAACCTGAGCGACACCACAATGGACATGTTAATTCAGTTAATTAAACATCAATGAAAGCGCATGAAAAATAAGTATTCATCAGAGAAGTAAAAAAAGGGGAATGTGTACTGTAGTTTGGAGCCAGCAATTTATGTAAACCTGGGCAAACTTACTCTCTGCATTTTTGATATAAACATTTGTTTTGATCATTCCCCCTTCATGTCTTTGGCCTTTTGCATGTGTACATGATATTTTAAATTCCTGTTTAAATTATTCTTTATCTGTCAGTTAGGTATGTGATGGTATCATGGTTGTTTAGTACATTGAAATAGTGTAACCCACTCTTGGTAGACAGACGATACCTGTGGTATTTTTCATGTTGCTTCTGGATGTCCTAAAGTGTCTTGTCATTTCCTGAAGTTAATCCATTTCATTCATTTCACACAGGAGAATGTTGATCTTGTTGATAGGGATGACCAGCAAAATTTTTTGGCTAGTGCTGATTTTCTCGCAAATAATGGCCTGCTGGCATTGATTCCAAATATCCAAGCTGTGGTAACAGAAGTTCTTGAGGGGTAAGTGTTTCCATGTTTGAAAAATGGCATGTATATAAGCTAATAATTCTCTTTAAATTGAGAAGGTGCATTCTATAAGATTAAAATTATGTTTGCATGCTTCTGATGATTGCGTCTCCATTTTTCAAAATAAACATGCTAAAATCAGACTGAAAGTTTTCTCAACTGAATATCAAGCTTAGAATTTCACTATTTTCTCGATCAATCCAGAGTGAATCTGGCCTACGTTTGACTTTGTTGGTGCTTCATTGACTGCATGAAGAAGTTCACATCATCACAGACTCTAGGCGCTATCTATGTATAAGGCTCATGAGAACAACCTCAAAGCAAATGCGTAGAGGCTCATGAAGTCTAAAAATCACTCATTCAATGACATCTGTTACAGTAACATCTGAGATAGTGAACAAAAAGCTAATGTATTGGAAGGGCATTTTTAATGAAAATTGTGAATATGAAGCATCTGTTGGAAATAATTATAAATGTTTTGACCATTGGAGGGTTGCTTAAATTTCTTACAACGTTATTCTGTGCAGAAAGAAGCTGACAGATTTGTTCAACACCACTTCACTTCACGAAACTGTCATGCAAATACTTAACAAGTTCATGAGCATGGGAAGTCCGCACCAATGGATAGACTACTTAATGCCTGAAGATTGTGGGCACTACAAACTAGGCCCAAGCTCCAGCATTGATGACATGATCCTTCCTGATAGCATGAATTTTGATCAGCTTATGGTGGAGGCACGGGCAGTGCTATCAAGGTATCTTTATGTTCTAGTCGGAAAAACAAAAAAGGCTTATTATGTTTCAGGCACAAAATATAATAATTACTTTTACCCATGGAACACAAGGGTGGAAAATTAATTACAAGAATATACTGCATGAAGGTGCAATTTTCAAGGACTGTTTTGTATTGGTTGACTCAAACTGCTTAGGAAAATCCATTACTGCCTGCAGAAGGTCAACGATCTCTCATAACAGAGCTGACTATTCTCCACACTTATAATCTTGTGTGGTGGCATGGAAAACAATTGAAAATAACCATTAGAGTTCTCTAACCCTTTCCTTTTTCCAGTGGATGCTTAATAATATCAACCCTCCAAAGTCCCCCCTCTCTCTCCATTTCCCCTCCAAAGTCCCCCTCCCTCTCTCCATTTCTCTTTTCTTCCTTTCTTTTTGCTGGTGGCTTCTTGAATGTACGAACTGTGCTTGGTGCTCTGTAAGTTTAGTATCAGGAGATTCTCTGTTTCCAGGTTTTTTTTCCTTTTTTCATTACAACATCAAAGAGCTTGTTGTCATCATAATCCTTGGAATGCCTTTCATTACATGCCTTTGAAGTTTTTGTTCTTGGTTTGCCTAGTACCAGTTGAAAGCTGAGATGTTGAAAATTAATCAAACTAACTCTATGTTGAGCTCCTCTAAAAGGAATTTTTTCCCCCTCCATTGCAGTGCTGAATTTGGTAAAATCATGGAAATATCTTTGAAAGTAGCGGTGGATGCACTGGTAGATGATATGGAGGCTCAGAGTCAGTCCACTGGGGCCAGTCTGACATTAGGGATGCCACTGGCAAAACTCCTATCACGAGTTCTGCAGATAATACCATCTTTACTCGGTGAAGCAAGCCAAAACCAGATTATCCAAATCATCCGGAATTTACCAGAAGTTGAACTATTCTTCACTCTCCTCTATGCAAACAACCTCTTAGACTAGCGAGCCGGATTGTATCTTTATCCATCTCCTTTTTCTATTATTATAATTTTGGTTTTCATACAAGGGGTGCGCGCGCCCATGTTAACATTTGTATGGTACCAGGCTTTGGATCTCCAAGATGTCAACCGCCTGAAAGGAGGAATGAAAGAGAAGGCTAAAAGAGATTTCATTTTGTAATTCTTTACTCGCTCGTAATATCTTCGTCGAGCCATTGTCACGTGTCATTTGCTTTGTGATGGATTCCATTTGTCTGGTATCAAAACTGGAAAAATGACAGAAACTGTGCATGAAGCACTATCTGGTACGTCTTTGAAGAGATTTCTTTACAGTTATGCGACTTTCTTCTTCTATCTCCGTGTGGACTTGCAATATTTCTTTCTTTCTTTCTTAAAGATGCTTGCAAAGAATCTGCACTTAACGTTTCTGTTGAGGTGCTTGCTTGTTTAAAGTGGTTGCCATCCACAGAATGTTCTAAACGAAGGTGATGCAAAGAGTCAATGTTAGAACTTTGAAAGCTAGTTATCATTCTGGCGATGGCTAATGGACTTGTTGAGATCTTGGCCAGATTAGTAATTCCGGCCTGGGGAATAGGAGTATCCTTACAACCAATCAAGCAGAGGCACTGTGCAAACACCTCATGAATTATAATAAAGTGGTGATTTTTCTATAGCCATAGATGCAATTCATTACTCCCTACAATAATAAAGTGGTGTCTATGGCCTTCATTTAAAAAAAAAATAAAAAAATACTTGTTTTAGAAGTAGAAGTATTTTTGTTTTTTTTCATAATGCATTAGTTATTATAAGTTGGTGTAGGGGTATTTTTATCTTTTTTATATTTTAATAAACAGTTAAATAACCAAAAAGTCCCTCAGAATAAAAAAAACTAACACTGTCAGGAAGGGTATTTAAGTTTTTTTTTCTTTTTATGCATAGTGAAATTACAAATATGCCTTTGAATCTAAAAAACTTAGTAATTAGAGATATTAGGGTCTTCTAGTCTTGATTATTTTGTTAATTGTTGGTTAGCCTCAATTGTTTTGTTAATTGTTGGTTTGAGTGATAGTATTAATGTAATCTAGCTTTTAATTGATATTTTTTAATTTAAAAGGCTATTGATACATAAAAACCGTTGCACACTTTAAATGGTGAGTGCAGCAGCTGCTAGTGATAGAAAATATGCTTCTGCTATCTTATTTTATTATTTGTCGTCTCCTTTTTCTTTTTAAGTAGTGTGTGTTATCATATGATGACCGGTATATGATGACCGGTTTATTGTTAGTGACAATTTTTCCTCTTCATTTCTTTTTTACATAAAAACACTTTGATGCTCATTGTTATTAGTCTTTTAGATTCACTCATTTCAGTTTTGATCATTGGTTTTTTGTTCTTCTTTCTTTTGTTAAAGTTTTTTTTCTTTTTTTCAATCTAACACTTCAATTCTAATATGGATATATAATGTTTTTCGATTTGATCCTTCTACTTTTAATTTTTTATTATTTTTTTTGCCAAAGTTTTTATGGCTTTTAATTTTATTCTTCAAATAAAGTTTATGATTTTTTTTTCAATACTTATAATAATTTCAATTTGGTTCTTCTACTTTTTATTTCTTTTTTCTTTCCTTGGTTTTTTTGTCAAAATTTTTATGGTTTTCAATTTTATCCTTCAAATTAACTTTATATTTTTATAATAGTAGTGGTGGTGGTGGTGATGGTGATAATAATAATGATATTAGTGATAATAGTAATAATAATAATGATAATGATATTAGTGGTGATAGTAGTAGTAGTAGTAGTAGTAGTAGTAAGTATTGTTGCTAATAATAATAAAAAAATAAAAAAATATCCTTTTTATTTAATATTAGGAATACATTTCATGTATAAGTTTATAATCTTGGATATTTAAAAGAGAAAAAAGAAAATTTTTGTGTTTTTAAAATGTAGACCAAGTTCAATCCAATATACTTGCAAAATAAAATGAAAAAAATATTTTTTTTGTGATATTTTAATATGCTAAATTATGCAAATATGATTTATTTTTTTAGAAATTTGGTCATAAACAATTGCAAAAAGGTCCTTTAAAGAAGACCATAAATTAAAAAAATAATAAGGCTTCGTTTGACCAAACAAAAAAAAAATCAATAAAGAAAACTGTCAAAATTTGTTAAAATTTGTTAGGATACTTTATGGATAAAAGATAAATTTATTCTTTTGTAAAATTTTGCACAATCAAACACTAACACTGTCTTAGGCTTGGAATAACCTTCATTCTAGACCTAACACATAAAAAAAAAAAATAGCCTATAAAATTTGCAAGTATAGTACTTGATCATAAAAAATCATGTAATCCATATTAATATAGTAGCTCAACTTATTATCAAAGTAAATAAACCCACCAAAATTGTTAGCCCATGCCCAAAAACGCAAACTATAACCATGATAAAAGATATTTATCTAAAATCTTTTATAAAAGTTATAGCCCCGACATTATTTTTATTTAAACCTAGGAACATACAAGCCTAGAAGCATGCATTTTAAGCCAAACAGAAATTACAATATCATTCATGTAACAACCTAGTCCAACATATTATATATTGTTCGCTTTGGATTTTACCGTCCTTACAGTTTTGTTCTTAGTGACGCAAGCTCACTTTTGAGCATAGCGCTCCAAAATACATATAATATGTTAGCAACCAGCACTACTAATAAGATTCTGGCTCTGGATGCTTACTCTTGATGTGGGATATCACAATTCATGTCTTTATCAGTTTGAATTAATAGATATTAACTAAAAAGAACATTACCCATTAACAAAACAAATGAGTATAAAATAATGGGAATTGCCCAAAACTTATCATCAAGTTTCAAAACATCTTTAAAAAGAGCATTGCCCATAAAGTTCACGATAATGTTCATTTTGGTTGGTATTCTTCCTATATGCTCATTAGATTAGGGTTTTGCGTGAAGTTTTTTTTATAAGAGAAATAAAAAGGTTTTCTAGAGCTTATAATTTAACAGAACCTTGATCTTTAGTTGTAGGAAAGGGATCCTTGCTATTGGTTGAAGATGAAGACCCAAATTCATCTAGCTCAATAGTTGGCAAGTAAATACACCAGATTGTTTTAAGAGGTAAAGTAGTGTTGGATAGTATTTTTGGAAGAGAATCTGCAGGTGTTGTCTTTACAATTAAAGCTAGAATTTTAGTTTAAAGTGAAGTATAAGTACTAAGGTGTAAGTTGGCATGAAATTTATGTGGTGTGGTAAAAAGATGGACAAAAATTATGGTTAAAAGGTAAACACTTGAATAACTCTCTTTTTTATTTTACAAGGGAATAAGACAATGAATAATCACTAAATGACATGTCATTCAAGATCTATACTTAAAAATCAAATGACTTGTCATCCATTAAGAGGAAAATTTGGGCTTTTTATCTAATTTATTCATTTTCAATTTAATCCCTATATTCTTGAAACTTTTCAATTGATTCCTCAATTGGTTCTAATTCCATTCAATTTTGACTTTATGCTTATTTAATTAAACATTTGGATTTCAATATTTTTTTACAAATGGATCATTAGTCTCAAATTTCTTTAATGTAGTCCTCAATTAACCTTCACACTTCAAGCTTCTTTCAATTAAGCCCTAATTACACTAATTATGCTATCCCAAGTTTTAACTAGGTTTCTAATCTTTTAATTTTTGTAAATTAATTTTAAAAAGGCCTTCAAACTTAGTTTTTGTTGAATTGAGTCCTTAATTGAATTCACAAAACCCTTTAGAAGTTTAATTAAGTCCTTGAACTTAATTAATTCTTTTAAATTTTTTTATCAAATTGATCTTCAAACTTTTTTTTCCAATTAAGTCCTTAAATAAATCAATTATACCTAATGAAAGTTTAATTAATTCCTTAGACTTAACTAATTCTTATAATTTTGGTGAAGTTTGGATTTCAACCTCAACTTTATCTCCATTAAAAGTATGTTTGTTTTTGTGGTAACTCGTGCTTTTAAGATAAACCATAAAAATAACATGTTTGGTTAATGTTGAAACATAGTTTTATGAAAATAGAACTTATTGAAAGTGATGTTCCAATCACAGGTTTATAAAAAATAATTATTGGGTACTTTTTATTGAGATGTTATCTCAGTTTCGCCTCCTCTAATAACCCTTTTTTAGAGAAAAAATCATTGTTTTTTGTAGTTACCAAAATACCCCCTCATATTCTTCATCCTCTCCATGTTACCTTCACCAGCCTCTTGTCCTACCTTTTCATTTTGCTTGCATCATCCTGTTTTGTTCATTCCTCAAAATATAAGGTTACACCTTCCTTATCTCTTTTCTCTTTATCCTTTAAATATTATGTGGGTGACCATGATTATGACAGTTTGAGTAATGTGATTAAAGTTGGAACATGACAAATGTGTTTCTATAGAGTAAGGCCTATATTCATGAAGGAGTAAAAATAGCATCTATTATGATGATTAAATTAACATTTTAGGTCTTCAAAATTCATAATGATAGTTTACAAATCAAAATGTAACAAGGCTATTATTTTCATGTTGAAGCGCGAATATTTAATAGGGTTTTATTAATTATAATAAACTAACTAAAATTCTATTAATGTTAAAAAATTGTTATTTAAGTTAAATTATGTTATATGAATGTATTAAAATTGCTATGCAAAATTAAAAATACTTTGTCTTTTATGACCATTTAATTTACAACATCAATTTCAATTATAATTTTAACCAAATATTTTTAACATGCTTTTGGTTGAGTAACAATTTCAATCACAGTATTAATCAAACACCTATTTAAATCAAACCAACCACAACTAAAAATAATTTTTCTAAACTTATTTTTTAAAACCTCAATCACAAAATTTACCAAAAAAATAAACATGAGTGACCTTGTTTGTTTTTACATTTTAAAAGCGTTTTTTAAAAAAATTAAAAAAAAATTATTTTTATTTTTACTTCAATTAATTTTTTTTGGTGTTTTTAGATTATTTTGATATGCTGATATTAAAAATAATTTTTTTAAAATAAAAGATATTATTTTAATATATTTTTAAATAAAAAATACTTTAAAAAATAACCGTAATCATATTTTCAATCAACCTCATCGATGTCTTACCATGTCACAGTTCAAAGACTTCTTTTCTCTAGTGATGAAGGATATTCAAAGAATTTAGTTATTCAAGAAATATGCTAAAAAAAGTACAATAATGAGATTTGACAGATGCATCTGAAGAAAAATATCGTTTCTGTCAAGTCTCGTCAGTTTGAGTTGTGTTTGTTTCTGCCAGCAATTTTAATCCATCTAACATATCCATGTTATTATCATTAACTAATCAGATATTTGTATCAACTTAAATATTAAATGAGTTCCTAAATTAAAATAATTTATTTGTTGTAGACTATTAAATAGTGATTTTGCTAAATTGCATAATCAAGTGACATGTGTCATTTAAGTTATTTAACTCTTTACAAAATGCTTGAACCTAAGGGTTAAATTAATTTTTATATTGAAATCTTTTTAAGATATTAATTTGAATTTAAAATGAAATTTAATTTCTTAAAAAAATATAAAGGTAGATTAGACTTGCTATAATAGCTCTTTTTAGAATTAACATTAAAAAACATTTTAAAAATACTCTTAACAATGAAAACCTATTTTTTTAATAAAAAAGTATCATGTGAAAAAAAAAACATGATGTGTTGAAGAATAAATCAAAAAGAAATGTTTTTTTATAAAAAATAAATTTTAAATTAAAAGCAAAATAATTGATATTGTTAATTTAATTCATTTATATAAGTATTACAATCAGTATAATTAAATCTAGTTTTGTGATTTAACATTTTATTCTGAACATAAAAATTATTTCTTTTTATTTTTATAATATAAAGAGTTATTAAAACTATGAAAAAATAAAGACGACAACAAAAGAATTATAAAAACTAAAATTATAATTTTTTTATAATTTTAATAAATACTTTTTATATTAAAAACAGAAAAAAAAATAATTAACCGATTAAAGAGATCAAAGGACAACTATCATTAAAAAAAAATTAACTGATTAAAGAGATCAAAGGACAACTATCATTTAATATATAATCTTCTTACAACCATTAACAAATTTAAAATTACTATAGTAATGATATGGATTGCTAACCCAATCTTAATGCATTGCATAACTATAAAATAGATGATAAGGAAATATATTGCATATATATTTTTAGTCATTTCTATTTTATTTTAAAGAATTTTATATGATTCCTAACGAGTTGTCTAGAGTTTTAAATAATTTTTAAAAATTATTTACTTTTTATGGATTTAATATATTTTTCAGATATATAACTATCAAAGTATGATGAATTGGAGATAGTATTTTTAAAAATTATTTACTTTTTGTGGATTTAATATATTTTTCATATATTTAATTATCAAAGTATGATGAATTTAAGATCATATGAGGAGACAAACAATGGGTTCAGTTTAGAGTTCAAATATTAGTTGGTTTGTCCTAGATAAACCCAGATACTAATCAGTTTTAGGGGTATAACAAAGTTATAAAACTCCATCTCATGCATTTTTTATCTTTTTAAAAAGCTAAAATATATACTTACAATTATTATGAGAGAAGAACTTAATCTTCATGTTTTGAATCCTAAAAATTAAGATAAAATACAGAGTTTAAATCAAATTTAAAGTCCATGCAACCTAGACATTGTCTCGATTTTCGACCTATATATTGAGTACTAAATGTCCAAAAATTACACAGCTAGTTTTGTTGGAAACAACATTTGATTGTATATAATTCTAGAAATAAATAAGTCTCAATTCACTTTTTTTTTTTGGTTTGAAACTAGCACGCAGTATCAAAAAAGAAAATAAATTTAGAATTTGTGAAAAAGAAGGAAAGTGACTTTTTTTTTATTTGAAGGTTAAAACCAAACTATAAAAACTCTTTTAGGATAAATAAGAAATGTTTTTGATACCTTAAACACACCAGAAAATAGAGGAGTTGACATCTAGAAGGAGAAACAATTAGAATTAAAAGAAAAAAGCCCAGGACAACAACCCCTTCAAGATGTTCAATTCTTTGATCTTTTCTATACTCTTGAATAATGTTCATTGTATTAAGTTTTTTTTTTGTTAAGTTATGGAATAATTTTTTATTTTAAAATTTTTTATGCAGCCATTATATGAATATTTTTTTATTAAATTAATTCAATATTTATTGAGCATTTCATTTTGAATTTAATATTTATGTATGTTGAATCATTGTTTACATGATTTAAGATTAAATTTAACATTGAGAAGTGATCATTATTTCAACCATTATTTGAAATACTATAAAAAATCTATTTAATAGAGATGTCTATGAAACTTGTGTAATCATTAAGGGCTTTATTGTTTCTAATGAATTTTGATGGGTTTAGAATTTTTATAGAGATGTAGGAAGTTTTTTTTGTTAAAATAACTCATTAATGCTTGAGAAAGATTATTGATTAAATTAGTAAAACCTGATTACCAATAATTTTTTTTTTGATAGGATTAACTCCATTGAAAAATTCACATAGAATTAGTTACTAGAAAGTCATAAATCCTAGAATATCTTAAGCTTGATTTCATCACCTTTTAAGATTTCATGTTGTAAGAAGATCTTTAATTGTTTTTGTTAGAACATCAACAATTTAAACTCCATCGAAAATAAATTTTTAGTGTAATTTATGCTTCCCATTATGTTTTTTTATCATGTGTTCTTAATTTAATAAAAAAAGAAAATAATTAGAATAAATATAGATATTTTTTCACTCAATATCAATGAACAAAATGTTATCAAAGTTATTTACAAAATTTTGCATATCATGCCAATTTAAAATTATCAATAAAAAAATCATTAATATCATTGTAAAAAAATTAATCTTCTTAAAAGAAAAGACATTTTTTTTTATTAGGATCATGATTGTTTTAATAAAATGGAGCAAAAATTAAAATAAATGTTTGTTAAAATTTTAAGCTAAGTAGAAAAAATATATTTGTCAAATCTAAATTAAATTCTATTATTCCGTATGTCTTAATTATTTTAGTGAAATTATTTTTTAACTGAAATCATTATTTAAAAGATAAAACATTTCATGATTGTCAAAGCAAGTTATAAAAAATCAAAATAATGTTCTTATATTTTCTATGTGATTTAAAACTAAAAAAATAATTATAAATTTGATAATATCACGTCAAAATATATTTATAAATTTTAAAAATAATAATTTGATTTTAAACAAATATTCATGAAGAATTTATTATTACTATTAATCTTTTACATATTATAGACACAATTGTTGAAAAAAAAAATTGTTAACATTCTAATAAAACCTATAATATTATTTAACAATCATATCAAAAATAAAATGTAGGTGAATTATTATTTTAAACAATTTTTTAGATTTGCAAAATAGAAAAAAGAAAAAGAAAAGGGTCACGCCGAAAGCTGGGATCGAACAAAAGAATGCAAGATTTGAGATTGTAGGCTATGTCCATGCTACTTTGTTTATTTTTATTTTTTTTTAAGGCGGGGAACCCTTTTTATTTTTTTTAAAAGAAGATGAAGTATCAATTGTTACCTTGGAATGTGTTTGTTTCTTAAAAAAAATAAATTTTGAAAAATTATTTTTAAATTTTTAAATTTTTTTATTGTTAGAAAAGTTAGTCAACGAAAAATACTTTCTAGTCAAAGAAAAATTTAATTTGATTTCTAGAAAAGTATTGTCCTGAAAAATTTGGATGAAAAATACTTTCTGAAAATTATGAAAAATTTAAAAATATCATATTATTTACTAATTATATCAAATTTAATCCTCCAATTTTTTATTGCTATATATATTTTGTTTTGAATATTTATTTTTCATTTTTATCTTTTAAAATTTAATTTTTATATTAATTTTTGTCCTCATTTTTATAATTGTTATTTGTTTTTTTCTTATTATTTTTTTATTGAAATTTTTTATCTATCAAATTTGGTCATCATTCTTTTAATTGTTACTTATTTTATTTGAAATAATTTATGAAATGTTAATTATTATTATTATTTTAATTTCTTTATCTTTTATTTTTTTATTTTTAGATTGGATCTCCATTATTTTGATTATTATTTATTTTATTTGAGATAATATATGAGATTATTTTTTTTTCAATTTCATTCTCATTCAACTTTTTAATTTGTAAGATTTATTTATTATTATTTTAATAAACTTAAAAAAATAAACATTAATAAATTATTTTCTAGCTCATTTTTCATAACATAATCAAATACTGGAAAATATCTTCCAACTTATTTTCTATTATACTACTAAATATTATAAAATAATTCACTTTCTGGAATTTACTTTAAAAAAAACTATTTTTCACCAAATAAATGCCTTTGATTCTGCCCATCCATTAAGGGGTGATTGAAAAATCAAGTTAAAGTAATTTAAGTTTAAAATTTTATTTTTAACCTATTTTAATATAAAAATATAAAATAAACAAATAAAAACATCAATAATTAAATATATAAACTCAAATCACCTTTCTAAAAATATAAAATCTAACTCAAAATAAACAATTTCTTTAAAGCTGATCTTTTTTTTTTCCAAGCAAAATAAAGACCAAAACTCACCATTATTAAATTCTTCTTATTGAATAAAATCTTTTGATACAAAGTTTGATTATTTTAGTTGTTTGAATCATAACAACCAATAATATTTTTTTTTGTTCTTTTTTCTCTAAATAAAGATTAAAAAATAAATAATATAACTTCTAAACCAAAATAAATTTATTTATGAATTTAGAATTCACCATATATTTTCCTTTTGTTTTATGATTTAGTTCTATATTTTTTTTATTTTGGTATTTTTACCACAATTATAAACTTAATTTGATCCAATTAGGTTTAAAAAGGATTTAATTGAAAAAAATGAAAAAAAGAAGAAGTTAGGTGCTTTGAACACCATATGAAAATCCAGTTTTTTAGGTAATAATTAAGATTTAGCTTCGAATTTGGGAATTAATATGTATTTTGGCATAAATGAAAGACATGGAGGTGAGGTGATAATGCAACTCTGCATTTTTATAATAGCACTTTCTAGTCAGGGCACCAAGCAATTATCAAACGTGTCAAGAAACAAAGTGTATAAAATTGCTTTTATAATATTTCTAAGGACCAAAATGTAACCCAGAGAAACAAAAAAAAACCCTCTTGAAGCCAGCACTTGGGCTGATCAAGCTCAACTTAGGTTATTTGAGCTTGAATTCGAAAAGGAGAGAATGGCGACAAGCAACAGCGCGAACGGTGACGTGTTGATGCTAGAAGCAGCACCAGAGGCCTCACGTCCCTGGTCCACCTCTTCCAATGCTGAAATAATTGATGCACTGCCTTACATCGACGACGATTACGGAAACCCTTCTGTCAAAGCTGAAGTCGATCGTCTTGTCGAGGAAGAGATGCGTCGAAGCTCCAAAAAACCCTCGGATTTCTTAAAAGAACTGCCACCCGTCCCCAAATTCACTTTCGAGGTTAGGGTTTCTTGTATTATTATTTAATTTATTGAAAGTGAGAATTGATTTTGAGTTTTGGTTTTTTTTTCTTTGGGAATAAATAGAATTATCCGATGCTTGCTAAAGAGTACGAGAGAGTGAGAGCGGGAAGGCCGCCGGTTACGCTCGATTTTTCAAGGTATTCTCATTTGGATTTGCCAGCTGCGAACAAAATGAATGACGAGACTGCTTGGAAACAGGCTCTTCAGCGTGCCCAACGCTTGCTGCAGCATCAAGTAATCAGGTTAATTGTTTTATTACTGTTCAGTGTTCATCCGTTATTTGGTTGCTATGGAAATAATTTTTGGTGACAAGTTTATTGTGTTTGAGAGTGGAAGTTATTTCGAGAGATGTGGTTGAGATTACTTTTAGTGTTTTGATTGTGTTTAGTTGTTTTGCAAAGGTTAAACAACTTATTAAATGGAATGTATTCTCTGAGTAGTAGGCATCATACCACTGTCATAGGGAGGGGCTCTGATGGTGATATGGAATGTCTTGATTTACCCAGTTCGTGAGTTCAACTCATGTCCTTGGATAGCTTGGATGGTTGCTGCCCTTGATAGTATCAGGACATGGGAGGCCCTTAGAATAAGACTCAGCCTCAAATTGGTGTGGCCAGTCCCGAGCAGTATTTGGATTAGTTACGGTTGCCTAAGGCCATGCACATACCCCACTGCTTTAAAACAAAAAACTGTAATAGATGTATGATTATTACTATGGGTGGTGGTCATTGTTAATTCTTCATCACTGTTGCTTCTATTTGGGCAGGAAATTGCTAATGGCTGAAGAGCTGCATTGTAAATTTTCTTTCTTAATCTTGTTTACTATCCCTGATAAAATCCTATTAATGCTGCAACTTCTAGTGATATTTCTATCTATCAATTAGTTTCTGCATATAAAATTTTTTAATGACCTTGTGTGAAGTATTGATGGCACTGTGATTGTGATTTTTCAGGCTGGAAAACTTGGAACTCATGTCAAAATATGGTCCTGAGGTTTGGATACAACACAACCGACAGTTGGAAACAATGCTAACCAGGTTCGTCTTAAGGTTACACTTTTTTGGGGGCATCTGTTATGCTGATTGTTTGTTCTTAAATCTATTGACTCAGACTCCTGAAATCATCTCTTGGCTGTTGTTTGCAGTGTGTAATGGTACATCAAAAGTTTTATTTGCACAAAGCTAACTTGCCAAAAAAAAAAAAGTTCTATTTTGTGCTTTTGCTGTGCAAGTGGTTGAGGTGGACACTTTGCGAACAAGTTAGAAATTGTTAAAAATTAGATGACCAACAGTGTTATGAGTTGGGAAAAAAATTGTTGCAATTTCTTGCTGTATTTGCTCCTGCAACAGCGTAGATATGCTTTAGGATGTTTTTCTATTTTTATCAACAAAGCAAGTTTTACTTTTGTACTGTTTTGTATTTCATAGTTTCAAAATTTTCTGAACCTTTCAGAACACAAAAATTAGCACTGGAACAAAATGAAAAGATTGAAGCTGTGAATCGTGAAAGGAAATATCATCAGGTGATTTTGATATCAAGCTCTCATCTTATGCTCTGCTCTAATACTATCCTGACTGTTACCTGCTAAATATTACTGTATTTTTTTAATGCTCAGCAAAATACTGCATATGAGCTGAATGCTTTATCCGCACAATGGAGGGAGCTTTGTCAGAAAAATATAGAAATCCAGGAGGCATGTATTAAAATTGAAAATCAGATAGAGGAACTTAAGAGAGAATCTTCAGAGAGGTGATATACCTTCTCCACTTGGTTGATTTTCTCTTACAAGCAATTCACAAGTTTATAAGCTAATTACTTTCAACTTCTTCAGAGGCTGGAATGTGGAAGCTAACATGGAAAATGGTTCCCTGTTGCATTCATAATCAATAAGGTACTGATTCTGTTTTCATCTGGCATTTGACTGTGATTCATATAATGTGCTTAGAGTATTTAGGAAGGATTACGTGCCTTGATTTCCCTCTGAAGAGACCCACCTATGCATCAGTGTAAAATATGCCAGGATAAGAAAAATATTTATAAATCTCAGATCAAAGGGATTCAATTGAATTCTGGCTCTCATCACAGATGATCACAAAGATTGAAGGCAATAATTTGCTAGTCAGATTGGATTAGCTTAGTGCTTAATCTTGACAGAGTAATTAAAAGTGCGAAAGTTTCTAAAGATATTTCAGATGTCTTGTTATGTATTCTTGAAATTAATGCCAAGGGTTGTGCAATGAAATGTTTTCCTGCTGTTTTTTAGCCGTTTGTTTTTCTAACCTTTGAGCTTCTTCCTTAGTTTTTGCTTTGTTATTTGTTACCTTAAGGTCTTTTGATCTGGGTAACAGAACTATGAACTTCTCGGGGTATGCCCCTTGTATGTTGTACAGTTTTTCCCTTTTATACAATTTACACTTATCCAAAAAAAAAGGGTCAGTCTGTCACTCGTGAGGTATCTAGAATGCTATGTGGATCATATGGTAGATGGGAAGTTTTCTGGATGGTTTAGGCGTAGGCTTGAAGTCTGAAATTGTGGAATGGGAACCTAGTAGTTTTCTTATGAATATGTTCAAATAGAGTAAGTTTAGTTGTGGAAATTATTCTGGTGGTGATGCTGTCTCTTTGATGATAGAATAGTGTTTATATTGCTTTTGACAATGGAAACTTAGAATTTGAACCATTTGGGATTATATTACTGTGATTGAATGTGGGGTATGTAACTTGAATCTATAGAAATACTAATAAAACTATCCTTTAGGTGTGCTTGACTAAATGTGTGCATGTCACATGGATGATATGCATAGACTTTTAGATATGGTTTCTTCGGTCAATAAATGTGAATCATCAATCAGGTCAGCTTGTTAGGTAACTATTTTAGCCGAGCTCCAAAATATATATATATCGTTTTAATATTAATTCTTAGTTGAGATTCTAAACCTCCATGTCAATGATGAGATGGGATCAAACAAGGATTAGACAGATTCTGAACTTTCTCTGTCGTGACTGGCCTGCTCTTGATTGATTATTTTATTAATCTATGCCATTCTCAGAACAACCTGGGCCAACACCAGATAAATGTGTCAAAAAATTGATGCAAGGGTGTGCCGTGTGCAAGTGGGTGAGTGCTTGTGTGCATGAGAGGGGGAAAGGAACCTTATCCTAGACTCCAGAATGGGTTCAAACGGGAATTTTGTTTAACTACTTCCTTATTAATAATCTGCTCAATCCAGTTTAGTGTCTCCCCAACTCCACTACAAAGATACATAGATACGAGTAAACAAACTTGAGGTGAGGGTGCTTTGTTGTGTGTCTGTGTGGAGGGGATGTGTGATTCATGATGTACTTGATCCAGTTTACCATCTTAAATGTTACACTGTGTAGTGATTTCTAGCAAATAATACTGAATTGTGGCTTCCAAAGCCTGTTGCCTCAACTTTCAAACATGCGTTACTGAAAGACAGGGAAAGCCGGCACCAAAACCCTATTTGGGATGTATATCCTTGCATTTAACACTCATGTCCATCATGATCCCTGGCAAAAATATGGGTTGAAGATTCGCTGTCTCATGTTCTGGTCCCACCCATCACCTTCTCACTCACCATTCTTTTCCAAAATTACAATGCATGAGTATACTTTGATATATAAAGTTTAGATTTAAGTTCTTTCATTGCGTGGATTCAGAAAATACTCATATTTTTGTCATTGCGGATATTGCTGTTCAACAGGAATTTTTGACGAGGTATATTTGTTATTTGGTTGTGATCCAGGTCCATAAGCAGATTGGGAAGAGTCCAACCACATCAGTAAAAGCACAGATCTATACTGCTGCATATGGTGGCCTGTGCGTGAAGGATATATAGGTCCACCTGTTGGCAAAGTTTGATGTCTCTTCAGGAGTAAGAAATTCTAACGTTCTTGGCCTCATTTCTACCTGGATTCTTCTTATGTAATTCGAATTAAACAATCTAATCAAACCCACACTTTGTGAACTTTGAAAGAGAAATCTGCATTGCAAAGAACTTGTATTGCATAGTGTTGTGTCATGCCAAGTGAGAAACTAATAGTTATTTAGAGATAATTAAATGTTAGAAAATATGCCGAAAAATGAATGCCGAGTCGTACTCCCCCCTCGGTCAGTGGCACTGGGCAGCAGGAAACAAGAATGCATCAAGACTGTTGCGCGTATTTTGCAACGATTGTGTTGCAATGAAGTAATGCTTTTTGTTTTTTAACATCTAACATATCAATATTAAATTTGATAGCATGAAAGAAACAATATTCCTTGCCAATTTGAAAGCAAATCTGCCGCTCTCCCTCTCTTTTTTTCATAAGGAATCCCAATTGTATATGCATCCAGTGTCCTAGGTGATATTAATCAAATTGAATCGGTAGGGTAAAATAGTATAGATTTTAGTGAACGATTACCAACTCGGCTTCCAAATGGGCCATCGCTCCGGCTATGAATTTATGCTTGGGTTCTTCTTCATTTTCGAAGATTAGTTCCTCGTTCACAAAGCTACTGGCACGTATGTGTCCATTGAGTCGATCTTAATTCTCAGGGTGGAAGGGAAGGATGGTGGATCACAACCATGGATTAAAGCTTTGAACTTCCCCTAAGAAGCTGCAAGTATTTAGAGATTTTAACTAGAAAATGTGATTTAAATGCCAAATGTCCTATGCTCCCTTCTATTCCAGCCAAAAATAAAAATCATTTATTTTTTAAAGCCAAATTGTCAACATTATTGTGTAGTAGCAACTGAATACTCACTTTCATTATTCAACTTTTAGGGAAATGGATATGATTCAAGAAAAGAAAAGGTTGAATAAGCTAATTCAAATTTTAACATAATTGTATTCATTCTTCAGTTTTATGCTATCAATCATAATTTTCAATCTGATCTTTGAGTTAGGTTGAAATTTAGATTCTAGTGTAATTGTGCCTACGGTTAGGTTGAAATTTAAATGATACAGTCCAAGAAAAGGTTGAACAAAAAAATTTAGATTCTAGTGTAATTGTGCCTACAATTCAATTTTACACTACTGAACATAACTTTCAATCCGATCGTTTAATCGGGTTGAGATTCAACCAAGAGTTTTCAAACATATTTTTTTATATTGGGTTAAATTTTAGATAAATTATAGTTTATGAAGATTTTGCGATACAGGTCAGCAGATGTAATACAAATTTAATTATTTGTTGCCTTTTAACTTTTAGACTTCCTATTTGAAAAGGATTTTTTTAATAATGATGCAAGAATATTCAATAGTTAATTATGATGCAAGAATATTCAATTTGAAGAGGATTTTTTTTAATAATGATGCAAGAATATTCAATAGCTAATTATGATACTTTTTCTAGTTCTACAAAGATCTATGATAGACAACAACATAGTTTCCAAGTGTGGTAAGAATTCCTTTAATGTTCCAAAATAATTTTCTTACAAGGATTTCTTATTTATTCTAGTTACACAAGAAAAAAAAAAGGTTGGTGGTATTTAATGGCACAATATTTTTGTATCTCCCATCTTCTGTAAGGAAACTAAAGGTCAAGAGTTATCACAACAATTTCAATGCTTGTTTAGGAGAGTTAAAGTCGGTTTTGAGTTGGTTTTTTCTAATGTATAATTTTAAGCTAATAAGCATAATTTTTAATCTGACTATTAAATTAAGCTGAATTTTTTCCAGAAGTTTTCAGAGGTTATACGAAATTTGTATTAGTTTTCCGGTTAATTTAGGATTCCTTTTTTCTATTTTACTTAGAACTATTTTATTATTTTTTTAAACTTATTTAAGATTTTTTACTTATTAGAAATAGAGTTTTTACTTAAGTTTTTCACTTTGGAGTCATGATGTTTTGAATAAATTTATGTTTTGCATGATGCAACATCTTTCTATTTGCTGAGACGAAGAAAAAAATTGACTTATCAAGGTATAATTGATCTTGTGATATTTTTCTTATACTTTATATTCGTGAATTGATATTCGTTAGGTAGGGGTTCATTCTAATAGTATTGATATTTTGGTTCAGGTAATTTTTGTGTCACTCTTATCAAACCTAATTCTTTAGCTTTTCAAGATTTGCTTTTCTTACATATGGGTTACATGACTATGTGATCACAGGGTTCACATTAATTGATATTAAAGCTCATATTATTAACAAGTTATATCCCTTTAATCATTAATTTATATCATTTATTGATTTTCTTTCTTTGTAGTTTCAACAATGGACTTGTTTCTTAAAAAACAATCATAAAAAGGTTCCAAGTTAACTAGGAAAAAAAATGCTAAATCAACTAGGAAACTGATACAAATTCTATATAGTAGTTTCTAAACTTTATTTCAAGGTCTTGGTCGTGTTTGATTGACATGAAATTTTAATTGTATATAAAATAAGACTTCTAGAAACTTTTGATAAAATTTTATTTTTATTTAATAATTGAATTGAAAATTATGTTTGTTAGTGTAAAATAAAATTTATCCAAAACATAGGTAGTGATAAACTTACATGCAAAGATACAACAACAAATAAAAAAAAAGAATGAACAACATGTATTAAGGCTAATAAAAGACACAAATTAGTAAGGTTTGAACCATGAGATTGAGTTTAGGTGCATACGAGGGAAGAAAGGTTTCCTAAAAAAAACATATCAAAATTGATGCCTCGAGGAGATTTTTTTTTAGATATTAAAAAGGATTAATGATAATGCGTATAAAGTGAATCTATCAGGTGAGTATAATTTTAGTGCTACATTCAATTTTTTTTTATCTTTCTTTATTTAATGTAGGTGATGATTCAAGGATGAATATTTTCAAGGAGTGAGGGGATGATGCGATCCAAGCAACATTAAGATATCTATTAGAGGTTATAGTTAGTTCAGTAACAATAATTAGGGTTAAGAGGTTGAAAGAGGCTTTCAATGGATTTCTTCAAGATGCATGAGCTAAGATAGATTTTAAAAAAGATATTAAATATTAAATAATGAAGAACAAGCCTTGATCAATTTAATTCATGTTCAAAAAGAGCTTGTTGGTGGGCATTCAAACATTACAAAAAGATTGGAATAAAAAGATTACAATATGTCAGTTTTGACATTCTTTACTATTTTGGTCATAACTAGAGCTGCATAAAAGATTTTGATAAGAATATAGCTGGATTGGAAAGTAGACATTCGTAACTTTCCAGTAATATAATGAAACTTTTTTTTTTTAATTCATTAAGAAGAGAGAAAACTATATGTTTGAAGTTAGACATTGATTATGTCAACATATTATAAAAATAACTCAGTTTATGTCAGCAAATTACAAAAATAACTTTAGTCTTATTTAAATTAGTTGGACTATTATTTTATATATATTTTAGTCATTATTAGTCCTTTTAGAGATATTATGTTATTTATTTAAATTTGGGTTTATTGGATTATTATTATTTACTAGATTTATTCATATTCATTAGGGATATTCTATTAGACTTAGGGGTTTTTTTCTAGTATAAATACTCTTTTGTAGAGATTTTTAGAGGTTAGACTATTTTTTTAATAAAAAAACCAGCATTCTTATTATCTTTTATATAGTTGAATGATTCTCATAATAAGTTCTTGATTAAACTAGCAAACTCTTTGAGGGATTGATAAACTCCGTTATGATTTTGTACTACTTATTCACGTTTTTTTATAGACGTAGGGTGTGGGTGATCATTGTGTATAATTTTAGTTCTCCAAGGCAGGTTTTTGTTGGTTAAGTTACTATTCAAATCTAATTTTAGCATATCTTGAGATATATCTACATCAGTTAAGGGGTATAAGATATTACAAAAATTTTCATGCTTATTTAAGTGAGTTAAAGTCAGTTTTAGGCTGATTTTTCTTCTTCTAAATATAGTTTTATGCTAACAAGTATATTGTTTAATCCAACCATTTAACCCAATATAGAAAAATATACATGAAAAATCTTGGTTAAGTTTTAACCTGATCCAATAATCAGATTGAGAGTTATACTTGATAATGTAAAATTGCTCAAGATTGTTAACAAATTAACTTTGAAAAAAAGAAAGCAAATAAATCATTTCTAACATGTCATTTACATGTTTATCAACCTTAGTGACCATTGAATTGAGTACTCCTTCCTTTATACTTAAATTTCTTGGAAATTTCATTCCTGTTCACAATAAGCTTTTTATTTTAGTTTAAATTATGTGACTTTGCCACTTGTTCAACAATGTTTGCTTTAAAGGCCATACTAGAAGAGTTGGCTTTTTTTTTTAACAACTTATTATTCTCTTCTATTTTGAATCTCAAAATAAGAAACTTAACTTCCATGTCCTTATGTTTAAGGTAGTTTTTTAAAGTTTTTTCAAGAAGGTGATAATTTTTCAATAATTGTAGCCATTCATAATGATTCATTCAAAACCATTCATTCATCATGAATATCATACAAAATCAACTGAAACTCTTGAATTTAGCTTATCATAGTACTTGAATTGACCATCTTCAAGTCCAAAACTGTGTCAACCATAAGTTTTCTCATGCTAACACCTTTAAAATTTCACTCTAAATATCCATTTAGTATCTTTGCACTTTTGATTAAACAATACACATTACATAATATGTTGTTCAATCCATTTAAGATGTAGTTCTTGAAATAAAACTATTATGATTTAATATGTCAATAACTTCCATAATGGTCTTGAAATAAAACTACTATGATTTATGACACGACTAAAAGGTTGATGTCTGAAACATATTCATTATCTGATAAATACGATGCCTTTTTAGACAAAAACTTTATCAAACTCTAGGTAGTTAGATAGAACAATACATTTTCTTATCAACTCTTATTTCAAATTAGTATTTGTTGAAATAATATTCGTTGTAATAACTATTTCTTGAGTTGAAATCATGATAATTTTTTTTAAAAGAACAACCAAAGATATATACTTAAAATTTAGCTTTAAGCATGAAAATCACAATGAATTTTAGTAGAAAATTAAAATTTCAACAAAAAAACTAACTGAATAATTAGATAATATAATAAAATTTGATAGAAAAACACAAAAAGAACACGAGAAAATGAGTTTCAGTTTCAAGATTATATGATATTTTAGAGAGTGCAATAGTTTAGTTTAAATTACATGCAAATTTATAAACTTAAACTTGCAATGGAGTTAAAACAAAATCCTAATATAGTAGAATATTCAAAGTTGAAATTTAGCCAAATAAGATCTTAGCATGTATACCAACGCATTATAGATGATAAGATTAATGAAGCCTTATTCTCTATCCCAGATGATAAAACTTCTATTCTTAATGGTTATACTTCTCCTTCTATTTTTAATAAAAGAAATTGTGATAATATTGGTAGGGACTTCATTGCTTCTATGAGGTATTTTTTTTATTCATTTACTCTTACTAGATATGTTAATGCAACTAAGATTGCTTTAGTTTATAAGATTAAGATTTCTACCACTATGAATAACTTTAAACCTATATCATGTTGTAACATGATTTACAAATACATATTTAAAGTCATTGTGATTAGATTAAAAGGGATTTTTCTAGATGTTACCTTTGTTCCAGGTAGGCAAATATCGGATGTCATCTTGTTAACTCAAGAGCTTATGCCCAGTTAGCTAGTCCTATGCCTAAATATGCTTTAAAAATAGACATCGAAAAAGATTTTGATACAATTAGTTGAGATTTCATCCTAATTAGGCTAAGGGCTATTAGAGTATCTGACACCATAGTTAGATGGATTAAGGTATGCATGTCTATAACTCCATTCTCAAGGTCATAAATAGGGAACGTCATGACTTATTTCCATCTTTTAGGAGCCTTTGACAAGGTGAATCTTTATCTCTTTATTTGTTTGTTTTAAACATGAAGGGATTAAATGACATACTCAAAGAGGCTTTGCAAAACCCGATGTTTTGATACCATTAATGGTGTCACCACACTACCATTACTTACATATGTTTTACAAATGACCTTATGATTTTCTGTCAAAAAGATATGGACTTGGTCAGGATTATAAGGAAGGCTTTGAATGATTTTGCTGGGTTATATGAACTTATTACAAATCCAGATAAAAACCATACTTTTTTTTTTGTTAGGAGTTGATGATAAGTTTCAAGCCTCTTTATAGACTCTTTTGGGTTTCAAGCTAGGCTTCTTGCCTGTAAAATATCTAGGAGTCCTATTGATCTCTATCAGACTGACATATAATGATTATATACCTTTGGTGGATCAGATTCTCACTAGGATTAAGTTGTGGACTTCAGCTTCTCATACTTATGTTAAACACCTTTAATTGATCAAATTCATTCCCTTTTCCATCTAGGTATACTAGTGTTTGATGTTTATTCTTCTCTACTATGTTAAAAGAAGGACTGAGAGTATCCTGGTTGTTTTTCTCTAGAAAGATTGTTCTCTCTCCCATTCAGGGGCTAAGATAGCCCTACCATCAGTTTGTTATCCTCTTAAGAAGGTAGGTTTAGGGATAAAAAGGATTGAAACAAAAAATACAACAACTCTTCTCAAACATGTATGAAGACTTCTTTTATAGAGATCATCAGTTTGGTAGGGATAAGTTCATGATATCTTACTCAAGGATAGATCTTTCTAGCATGTTGAGCCTCCTTCAAATTCCTCTTGGTTCTAGAAAAAAATCCCACTCAATAAAGATTGATGTAAAGAGAGATTTGTTTCATGCATTGGTGATGAGACTACTACTTCTCTATGGTTAGACTATTGCTTACCAGATGGTCAACAATTCTGTTAATTTTTTCCTTTTAGGATGTTATCCTCGATTGGGCTTCCATATAATGCCAAAGTCTCAAACATCATTGAGGAAGGCACCTGGTATTTTCCCAGGGTAATAAGGAGTTATAGTCTATTTCAAACTCGATTCATTTTCATCCTAGGATTGCATTGCTAGACTTCTATATCTGGGAAGAGTTATCCTTCATAGAGATTTTTTATCGACTAGGCATGAGAGGTTTTTAGAGATATGAGACCTTCATAGAGATTTTTTATCGATTAGGCATGAGAGGTTTTTAGAGATATGAGACATGTAAATTCTATACATCACCTCCTTTAGTTTCCATGTTGAAGCCAAATTAGAACTTTAACATGAGCACGCCTTTCCCTTTTGAGACAATTTAAATCAAATCAAGGAAGGAAGGCATCGATTCAAAGGTCACCGCACACGCCACCCAAGTGAGACAACCTATATCACATGCTTGTGCATGCATTATACGTGCTAGCCACTTCCTAATATTTAATTTAATTCAATCCATGAATACTTATTTCAATTTTAAAAATGGTCCCTAAAACTACAATGTTCTAAATCAATGAAATTAACTTTTTATTTTTCAAATTAAGAATCAATTGAGTGCCAATTGTTTATTCAACATTATGGAACCCAATACAAAGTCAATTTAAAACGAGAATTAAGCTTGATAACAAATCAACTCAATTTGAAAGGAATAAATTGAAGAGAAAGGAAAACATGAGTGATAAAAGATAATAAATTATTAAAATCAATAATAAATACGTGTTTGAGCTTAAAGTAAAAATCCTAAAACAAGTTTTAGTTTCTTTTAATAATCTAGGTATCAGAAAGCTAAACAAATATAACTATATATCGATGTATCTTTTATTACCTCCTCCTGTAAGCACTATTTTAGTGGCCGGTTCACAAATCATTTTCAAAATAGTACTTTCCAAATAGAAAATGAACTAACAAACTAATATAATGCCTACACATTCTTGCGAAATAATTTTCAAAATCTAGTTTTATTCAATTATATAAAAATTAAAATAAAAATTCTTAAAAATTCAATGTTTAAAAATTTATAGGAAAAATATGTTTTTTTATTCATGTAATTGTTTTTGTTTTGATAGTAAAATTTATTGCATTGAAGCTAATTACAATTTTAAAAAAATTAATAAAAAAACAAAATAATGAATATAATAGTTATAAAGCTAAGAAAATTATCTAAACATTTATAATAATAAATAATAAATTAGATATTTTATTCTTATTGAAAAACTATAGGCCCTTTGACCTGAAAGACACGTTCGCTTGCTTGACTTTCTCTATTTTTATTAAAAATGAGTGGATGACACATTGTCCACCTAATCTTTTACTCTAGCATAAATTAAACCATGAATTGTTCACCTAGGAAAATGATATTTTATCATCTAGCATAAATTTTTATCATCTTTGATGGCTAAAAAGTTGCAAGTTTTTAAACTATTAAAACTTATGTTAACTTGTTTATACCTTAAAACACTAAAAACAAATCTAGAAACCTCAAAAACTGTATTTTCAAACAAAAAATACTTTTTAATAATTCATAAATAAGAAAATCATACTGGATTAAAAAAAAAACTTTTATAGGCATAAATATATTGTTTTCTACCATAGTTAGCTGACAAAAACACCTCAATTAAATTATCTTCTCCAAGACAAACTCATTGATATCAAGTTTGTCCTTTTAATGGCTAAAATGTGATTGTCTATAATCTCTCTCTCTCTCTCTCTCTCTCTTGTTTCTTTTTCAATTTCTTTCTCTCTCTTCTCTCAAAATTAAAATATTGAAACTCGATAAATATAAAATTTGAGGATCAAAACAAATAAATCAAAACTATAAAATATAATTAAAAAAATATAAAAACTTCAAGGATCAAATGTAAAAAACATCAAGGAACAAATGGTAAAACATTGTAGCGGTAGTGCTTTACCTATTTTTTTAGTATTACTTACTAGTTTTTTTCTCGGGAGATACCATGGGGCAATTTTTAAAACTAATTTTTATTTAGTTATATTGTAATTAAAATAAATGCTTGTAAGAAAAAAATAATTTAAATTCTTAAAAAAATATATATTTTATTAGAAAAATCCTCATTTACTTATTAATGTAATTTTTGTTGCAAAAACATGTCCTTTTTATTAATAGCATGTTTTTCTTAACTAAAATTAAAGGTTATTGAAACAAATATTTGTAAAAATATCAATCATGGGTGTCTGTGTTGTGTGTGTGTGTATCTTCAATTAAAACTCCCTTTACTTGTTTTTTTATTTTGCAAAAAAATACTTTTTTTTATAAGAATCATTGATTTTTTTTAAAAAAATATATGTTGATCTAAAAAGCAAGTTTTAATAAAGAAGAACTGAAAAAAATCATGACACAATTATAAAAAATAAAAAATTAATTAATGTAAAGCAATTATATGAAAAGTTTACAAAAAAAAATATATTTTATTTTCATTTAATACTTATGAGCATAATTTTTTAAAATTCTTATATAAGGATAATATAAAATAATTCACAAGATAAGTATTAATATTATCATAAAAATATAATCTTAGTAGAAAACTATTTAAAAAGGATAATATTTGAATTATTTTTTTATAGATATTTCAATTCAAAAAGGAAAATGGGTTGACACCAATTTATTTGATTAGGTAGATAATATGTTGTCATTTAGTTTAAGGATCCAAAAACCCAATTTTGGTATTTTCACATAAAAACTCAAAAACATTCTTTTAACCCTAAAATACCATTGAATTGGTCTAAAAAAATAAAAACAAATTGATTGCATAGAAATAATTTTCTTTAAGCAGCGATCTAGTTTTTTCAACAAGATAAAAATTTTAAACCAATTTCATT